>NW_026138325.1:0-115831 GCF_025592945.1 Manacus candei
GGGGGCACCTGGGGGGCTCCGGGGGGACCGGGAGGAGGGGCAGGATGCCCAAGGTGACACCTGAGGGTCTCTGGGTGCCCTGGGGGTCCTTAGGGGTGCCCGGGGGGGTCCCCCCCGAGGCCCAGGTACCACCCAGGGCTCCGGGGGGGTCCTTGAGGAGCCCCCCGATCTCTCCATGGGGACCTTTGGGACACCCGTGGCCACCTAAAGGTGCTCCGTGACCACCTGGATGTCCCCCCAGGTGACACCCAGGGGAGCTCTGGGGGCTCTGGGGGGGTCTCTGGGGGCTCCTGGGGGGTCTTTGGGGGTTCCTGGGTGGTCTTTGGGGGCTCCTGGGGGGTCTCAGGGGTCTCCTGGGGGCTTTGGGGCTCTTGGGGGTCTGGGGTCTCTGGGGCTCCTGGGGGGTCTTTGGGGGTTCCTGGGGGGTCTCAGGGGGCTCCTGGGGGGTCTTTGGGGGTTCCCGGGTGGTCTTTGGGGGCTCCTGGGGGGTCTCTGGGGGCTCCTGGGGGGTCTCTGGGGGCTCCTGGGGGGTCTTTGGGGGTTCCTGGGTGGTCTTTGGGGGCTCCTGGGGGGTCTCAGGGGGCTCCTGGGGGGTCCCTGGGGTCCTGGGGGGGTCCATGGGACCCCAAGGAGCTCCAGGGTGGCCCAGGGGTGACACTTGTGGCCACCTCAGGTGGTCTCTGGTACCTGGAGGGGGAGGAGGGGGGGGGGCGTGTCCCCAAGGGGGCGGGGCCACCACAGGTGTGTCCAGGTGTGTGTGTGTGGGGTGTCCCCTAATTGGGGTATTTTGGGGGTGTCCCCCCCCCCCAAAACGGAGCCACGGTTGAAAATCAGTAAAACTTTTATTGGTTCTCCCAAAATCGGAAATTCCCCCCCCCCCCAAAATTCGCTTCCCCTCCCCCACCCCCTCCCCCCACCCACCCATTAAAGTGAAAACAGCAAAATAAAGGGGGGGGGAGGGGTAAAGGACCCAACCCCCCTCCCAAGACCCCCAAAACCATCACCAAGAAGAGCCCCCCCCGCCCCCCACCCCGATTTAAACCCCCCCTCATTAATTAACGACCCCCATAAATTACAACCCCCCACACACACCCCCACCCCCCAAAAATCAAAGGGGGGGAGGGGATGCCCTTCCTGCCCCTCCCCCACCCCAACTGGGGGGGTCTCCCCTCAACTTGGGGGGTCACCCTCGATTTGGGGGGGGTCACCCCTCAATTTAGGGATCAAACCCCCCCCAGTTTAAGGGTTTCACCCCAATTCAGGGGTCACCCCCCCCAACTTGGGGGTCACCCCAAATTTAGGCGTCACCGTCCTCAGATGTCACCCCACAACTTGGGGGTCACCCCCCAAATCTAAGGGTCACCCCCCCCCCCAAATTTAAGGGTCACCCCCCAAATTTAAGGGGTCACCCTCCCCCAAATTTAAGGGTCACTCCAAATTTAAGGGTCACCCCCCAAATTTAAGGGTCACTCCAAATTTAAGGGTCACCCCCCAAATTTAAGGGTCACCCTCCCCCAAATTTAAGGGTCACTCCAAATTTAAGGGTCACCCCCCAAATTTAAGGGTCACCCCCCTCTCCCCTCATCCCCGTTGGAATTTGGGGGTCACCCCCACGGCCTCTGGGATTTGGGGGGGTGACAACCCCGACCCCACACTGAGGTGAGGTTTTGGGGGGAAGGGGGTGACAACCCCGACCTCAGGGCAATTTGGGGGTCACCCCCCACGGCCTGGGGGTGTTTTTGGGGGTGACAACCCCATTTCCTTTAGAATTTGGGGTTCAGGGGTGACAACAACCATTAGATTTGGGGGTGACAACAACCCCCTCCCCATTTCAATTTGGGGGTCACCCCCCCCCCACGGCCTGTGGGTGTTTTTGGGGGTGACAACAACCCCGTCCCCACTGGAACTGGGGGGGTTTGGGGGGTGACACCCCCCTCCCCACACTGACGTGGGGGTTATGGGGGAGAGGGGGTGACAACCCCACCCCCACCTCAATTTGGGGGTCACCCCCAGGGCCTGGGTTGGTTTTGAGGGGGTGACAACAACCACTGGAATTTTGGGGTTGACGACCCCGTTCCCACAAGTCCATGGGGGAGTTTGGGGGGGGTGACAACAACAACCCCCATCCCCAAATCAAGGTGGGGGTGACAACAACAACCCCCCATCCCCAAATAATGTGGGGGTGACAAAAACAACAACCCCCCGTCCCCAAATCAAGGTGGGGGTGACAACAACAACCCCCCATCCCCAAATAACGTGGGGGGTGACAACAACAACCCCCCATCCCCAAATCAAGGTGGGGGTGACAACAACAACCCCTGTGGGGTCACCCCCCGGGCTGGGGGGTTTGGAGGGGAGCCCCCACTGGAATTTGGGGGTCGCCCCCACAGCCTGTGATGGTTTTTGAGGGTGACAACCCCCGTCCCCCCCTGTGACCTGGGGGTCACCCCCACGGCCTGTAGGGTTTGAAGGGGTGACAACAACCCCATCCCCACATTGACAGGGGAGTTTGGGCGGGTGACAACAACCCCCTGTCCCCAAATCAATGTGAGGGTCACCCCCACGGCCTGCGGGGTTTGTAGGTGACAACAACCCCCGTCCCCACACTGATGGGGGAGTTTGGGGGGGTGACAACAACCCCCTGTCCCCATCATCAACACAGGGGTCATCCCCACACCCTGTAGGGTTTGAAGGGGTGACAACAACCCTGTCCCCACATTGTTTGGGGAGTTTGGGGGGTGACAACAACCCCCTGTCCCCAAATCAATGTGGGGGTCGTCCCCACACCCTGTAGGGTTGGAAGGGGTGACAACAACCCCGTCCCCACATTGATGGGGGAGTTTGGGGGGGGTGACAACAACCCCCTGTCCCCATCATCAACACAGGGGTCATCCCCACACCCTGTAGGGTTTGAAGGGGTGACAACAACCCTGTCCCCACATTGTTTGGGGAGTTTGGGGGGTGACAACAACCCCCTGTCCCCAAATCAATGTGGGGGTCGTCCCCACACCCTGTAGGGTTGGAAGGGGTGACAACAACCCCGTCCCCACATTGATGGGGGAGTTTGGGGGGGTGACAACCACCCCCTGTCCCCAAATCAATGTGGGGGTCACCCCCAGGCCCTGTGGTGGTTTTGGGGGTGACAACCCCCCATCCCCAAATCAACATGGGGGTCACCCCCACACCCTGTAGGGTTTGAAGGGGTGACAACAACCCCGTCCCCACGTTGATGAGGGAGTTTGGAGGGGTGACAACAACCCCCTGTCCCCAAATCAATATGGGGGTCACCCCCGTGGCCTGTGATGGTTTTGAGGGTGACAACAACCCCTTCCCCACATTGACAGGGGAGTTTGGGGGGTGACAACAACCCCCCTGTGATGGTTTTGGGGATGACAACAACCCCGTCCCCACATTGATCTGGGAGTTTGGGGGGTGACAACAACCCCCCATCCCCAAATCAATGTGGGGGTCACCCCCAGGCCCTGCGGGGTCTGTAGGTGACAACAACCCCGTCCCCCCCGTGCTGGTTCTGGGGGTTGTTGCTGTTCCCCACAACCCCCGTCCCCCCCCACAAGCCGGGGGTCCCCCCCCAGACCCCCGGGGGGGTCTCAGTTGTCGTCGTCGCTGTCGTCGGGGCTGATGGCCGGGCTGGTGAGGCTGTAGGTGGGCGACGTGGGGCTGTAGCCGGGGGACGTGGGGCTGTAGGTGGAGCCCTTGGGCGACGTGGGGCTGTAGGTGGGCGAGGTGGGGCTGTACTTGGGCGAGGTGGGGCTGTAGGTGGGCGACGTGGGGCTGTACTTGGGCGACGTGGGGGTGTAGACGGGGGACGTGGGGCTGTAGGTGGGCGAGGTGGGGCTGTACTTGGGCGTGGTGGGGCTGTAGGTGGGCGAGGTGGGGCTGTACTTGGGGGACGTGGGGCTGTACTTGGGCGAGGTGGGGCTGTACTTGGGCGAGGTCGGGGTGTACTCGGGGGAGCTGGGGCTGTAGCTGGGGCTGGTCGGGGTGTACTTGGGGGACGTGGGGCTGTAGCTGGGGCTGCTGGGGCTGTAGCTGGGGCTGCTGGGGGTGTAGGTGGGCGACTGAGGGGTGTAGCGGGGGCTGGACGGGGAGTAACTGGGCGAGGTGGGGCTGTAACTGGGGGACGTGGGGCTGTAACTGGGCGAGGTGGGGCTGTAGTTGGGCGAGGTCGGGGTGTAGTTGGGGCTGGTGGGGCTGTAACTGGGCGAGGTGGGGCTGTAGCTGGGGGAGGTTGGGGTGTAGTTGGGGCTGGTGGGGCTGTAGTTGGGGCTGGTGGGGCTGTAACTGGGAGAGGTGGGGCTGTAACTGGGAGAGGTGGGGCTGTAGCTGGGGGAGGTGGGGCTGTAACTGGGAGAGGTGGGGCTGTAACTGGGGGAGGTCGGGCTGTAGCTCGGCGAGGTGGGGCTGTAACTGGGCGACGTGGGGCTGTAACTGGGGGAGGTCGGGCTGTAACTGGGAGAAGTGGGGCTGTAGCTGGGCGAGGTGGGGCTGTAGCTGGGCGAGGTGGGGCTGTAGCTGGGGGAAGTGGGGCTGTAACTGGGGGAAGTGGGGCTGTAGCTGGGCGAGGTGGGGCTGTAACTGGGCGAGGTGGGGCTGTAGTTGGGCGAGGTGGGGCTGTAGCTGGGGGAGGTGGGGCTGTAGCTCGGCGAGGTGGGGCTGTAGCTGGGGCTCTGGGGGGTGTAGCCGCCCGGCGAGCGCGGTTCGTAGGCGGGGGACGTCGGGCTGTAGCTGGGGGACATGGCCCCGCCTGCGGAGAGGGGACACGGGGGGGTTACACGGGGGGTACCGGGGGGGGTTGGGGTGTCGGAGAGGGTTGGGGGGTCTGTCAGGGGTGTTGGGGTGTTGTTGGGTGTTGGTGTTGGGGTGTTGAGGTGTGCGAGGGGGTGGTGTGGGGGTCTGTGAGGGGGTGTTGGGGTGTTGCTGGGTGTTGTTGGGGTGTTGGGGTGTGCAAGGGTGTTACAGAGCATTGAGGCGTCTGTGAGGGGGTGTTGGGGTGTTGTTGGGTGTTGTTGGGGGTGTTGTTGGGGTGTTGTGATGTGCGAGGGGGTGGTGTGGGGGTGTTACAGAGTGTTGGGGTGTCCGTGGGGGTGTTGTTGGGTGTTGGTGTGTTGAGGTGTGTGAGGGGGTGGTGGTGGTGTTGTAGAGTGTTGGGGGAGGTCTGTCAGGGGGTGTTGTGTTGTTGGGGTGTGTGAGGGGGTGATGTGGGGGTGTTACAGTGTGTTGGGGTGTTGTGGGGGGTGTTGGGTGTTGTTGGGGTGTTGGGTGTTGTTGGGGTGTTGTAGAGTGTTGGGTTGTTGTTGGGGTGTGCGAGAGGGTGGTGTGGGGGCGTTAGAGAGGGTTATGAGGTCTGTGAGGGGGTGTTGGGGTGTTGTTGGGGTGTTGTCGGGGTGTGTGAGGGGGCGTTGTGGGGGTCTGTGAGGGGTGTTGGGGTGTTGTGAAGGGGTGGTGTGAGGGTGTTACAGAGCGTTGGAGGGTCTGTCAGGGGGTGTTGGGGTGTTGTTGGGGTGTGTGAGGGGGTGTTGTGGGGGCCTGTGAGGGGTGTTGGGGTGTGTGATGGGTGGTGTGGGGCTGTTACAGAGTGTTGGGGGGTCTGTGAGGGGGTGTTGTTGGTATGTTGAGGTGTTGGGGTGTGCGAGGGGGTGGTGTGGGGGTCTGTGAGGGGGTGTTGGGGTGTTTTCGGGGTGTTGGGGTGTGTGAGGGGGTGCTGTGGGGCTGTTACAGAGTGTTGGGGGGTCTGTGAGGGGGTGTTGGGGTGTTGTTGGGGTGTGTGAGGGGGTGGTGTGGGGGTGTTACAGAGTGTTGGGGGTGTTTTGGAGTCCTGTAGGGGTGTGAGTGGCTGTAAGGGGTGTTTTTAGGGTATTTTTGGGTGTTTCGGGGGTGTTTGGGGGTATTTTTGGGTGTTTTGGGGGTATTTCGGGGGTGTTTGGGGGTATTTTTGGGTGTTTTGGGGGTATTTCGGGGGTGTTCTCGTGCTGTACTCACCGGGGGAGGGGATGTAGGGGCTGGAGGGTCCGGGGGACCCCGGGGACCCCGGGGTGGGCGACCAGGCCGGGGAGTAGCCGGGGCTGAACCCGGAGGCGTCGGAGGCGGCGCTGGGGGAGAACCCGGCACCCCCCGGGGTCATCCCGCTGCCTGGGGGGGCAAAAACAGGGTCAGGACCCCCAAAACAACCCCCAAACTACCCCTTGGACCCCCCCGGGGTCATCCCGCTGCCTGGGGGGGCAACAACAGGGTCAGGACCCCCAAAACAACCCCCAAAATACCCCCAGCACCCCCCGGGGTCATCCCGCTGCCTGGGGGGGTAAAAACAGGGTCAGGACCCCCAAAACAACCCCCCAAACCCAACCTGGCACCCCCCGGGGTCATCCCACTGCCTGGGGGGGCAAAAATAGGGTCAGGACCCCCAAAACAACCCCCAAACTACCCCTTGGACCCCCCGGGCTCATCCCCCTGCCTGGGGGGGCAAAAACAGGGTCAGGACCCCCAAAACAACCCCCAAAATACCCCCAGCACCCCCCGGGGTCACCCCCCAAACCCAACCTGGCACCCCCCGGGGTCATCCCCCTGCCTGGGGGGGCAAAAACAGGGTCAGGAACCCCAAAACAACCCCCAAACTACCCCTTGGACCCCCCGGGCTCATCCCACTGCCTGGGGGGGCAAACAAGGGGGTCAAGGGAGTGGAACCCCCCAAAGTGCCCCCAGGACCCCCAATGGATGCCCCAAAAGTGCCCCCAGGATTCCCAGTCTGCCCCAGAGCCCCCCAAATCCCCTCCCAGCCATCCCAGTGATCCCCCATTTTACCCCCAAAACCCCCCTCAACAGCCCCCCAAGCCCCCCCACATCCCAGTTCACCCCCCAGCATATCCCAGTGACCCCCAGTTTACCCAGTGACCCCCAGTCTGCCCCAGGGCCCCCCAAATCCCCTCCCAGCCATCCCAGTGACCCCCAGTTTACCCCCAAACCCCCCTCAACAGCCCCCCAACCCCTGCCCCACATCCCAGTTCACCCCCCAGCATATCCCAGTGACCCCCAGTTTACCCCAGTGACCCCCAGTCTGCCCCAGGGCCCCCCAAATCCCCTCCCAGCCATCCCAGTGACCCCCAGTTTACCCCCCCAGCCCCTCCCAGTGCCCCCCACTCACCGACACTGGGGGACCAGGCGCCGTAGGCGGGCGTGGCCGCCTGGTTCCAGGGGGTCATGGCGGGGGACATCCCCCCCATGGGGCTGGGGGCCGACCCAAAGAACATCCCCGTGGCTGTGGAGAGACAGGGGAGGAGGGTCAGGGGTGGGGCAGCCCGGGGGGACCCCAAAATTTGAGAGGGACCCCAAAATCTGGGGGATCCCCTTCCCACTGGGGTGACTGGGATGGGCTGGGGGCGGCCTGGGGGATGTTGGGGGGTTTCATGTCACCACCCCTGGGGTGTCCCCCCCCTCATCCCCTGTGGGTTCCAGGTGTCCCAGTCCTGGGGGACCCCAAAATCTGGGGGGGAGCCCAAAAATCTGGAGGGGAAACCCCAAAATCTGGGGGATCCCCTTCCCACTGGGGTGACTGGGACGGGCTGGGGGCGGCCTGGGGGATGTTGGGGGGCTTCGTGTCACCACCCCTGGGGTGTCCCCCCCATCATCCCCTGTGGGATCCAGGTGTCCCAGTCCTGAGGGACCCCAAAATCTGGGGGGGGGGCCAAAAATCTGGAGGGAACCCCCAAAATCCCACCATGGGGGATCCAGGTGACCCAGGGCAGGGTGATGGTGGTGACCTTGGGGGGCTTCGTGTCACCACCCCTGGGGTGTCCCCCCTTCATCTCCTGTGGGATCCAGGTGTCCCAGCCCTGAGGGACCCCAAAATCTGGGGGATACCCCAAAATCTGGGGGGGAAACCCCAAAATCTGGGGGACCCCCTTCCCACTGGGGTGACTGGGATGGGCTGGGGGCGGCCTGGGGGATGTTGGGGGGCTTTGTGTCACCACCCCTGGGGTGTCCCTCCCTCATTCCCTGCAGGATCCAGGTGTCCCAGTCCTGGGGGACCCCAAAATCTGGGGGGGGGCCCAAAAATCTGGAGGGAACCCCCAAAATCCCACCATGGGGGATCCAGGTGACCCAGGGCAGGGTGATGGTGGTGACCTTGGGGGGCTTCGTGTCACCACCCCTGGGGTGTCCCCCCTTCATCTCCTGTGGGATCCAGGTGTCCCAGCCCTGAGGGACCCCAAAATCTGGGGGATACCCCAAAATCTGGGGGGGAAACCCCAAAATCTGGGAGACCCCCTTCCCACTGGGGTGACTGGGACGGGCTGGGGGCGGCCTGGGGGATGTTGGGGGGCTTTGTGTCACCACCCCTGGGGTGTCCCCCCTTCATCTCCTGTGGGATCCAGGTGTCCCAGTCCTGGGGGACCCCAAAATCTGGGGGGGAGACCAAAAATCTGGGGGGACCCCAAAACCTGAGGGGACCCCAAAACCTGGAGGTGTCCCTTCTTCCCAAGTTGTCCAGATCAGGGTGATGGTGGTGGCAACCACAACCTTGAGGGTCTCCTTGTGACCATCCCTGGGCTGTCCCTGCTCCTTCTCAGGGTGTCCCAGCCCTGGGGGGACCCCAAATCTGAGGGGACCCCAAAATCTGAGTGGTCCTTCTCCAGCCATGGGGGTCCCACATGTCCAGGGGACCCAGGTCAGGGTGATGGTGGTGGCCACGATGACATTCAGGGTCTCCTTGTCACCACCCCTGGGCTGTCCCTGCTCCTTCTCAGGGTGTCCCAGTCCAGGGGGACCCCAAAACCTGGTGGGACCCCAAAATCTGGGAGAACCCCAAGACCTGGGGGTGTCCCCTCTTCCCAACAGGACCCAGGTCAGGGTGATGGTGGTGGCCACCACAGCCTTAAGGGTCTCCATGTCACCACCCCTGGGCTGTCCCTGCTCCTTCTCAGGGTGTCCCAGTCCGGGGGGACCCCAAAACCTGGTGGGACCCCAAAACCTGGTGGGACCCCAAGACCTGGGGGTGTCCCCTCTTCCCAACAGGACCCAGGACGAGGTGGTGGTGGCCACCACAACCCTGAGGGTCTCCATGTCACCACCCCTGGGCTGTCCCTGCTCCTTCCCAGGGTGTCCCAGTCCGGGGGGACCCCAAAACCTGGTGGGACCCCAAAACCTGGGAGAACCCCAAGACCTGGGGGTGTCCCCTCTTCCCAACAGGACCCAGGACGAGGTGGTGGTGGCCACCACAACCCTGAGGGTCTCCTTGTCACCACCCCTGGGCTGTCCCTGCTCCTTTCCAGGGTGTCCCAGCCCTGAGGGACCCCAAAACCTGGTGGGACCCCAAAACCTGGAGGTGTCCCCTCTTCCCAACAGGACCCAGGACGAGGTGGTGGTGGCCACCACAACCCTGAGGGTCTCCATGTCACCACCCCTGGGCTGTCCCTGCTCCTTCCCAGGGTGTCCCAGCCCCGAGGGGACCCCAAAACCTGGTGGGACCCCAAAGTTGGGGGTGTGGGGGACTCACGGCCGCCGACGCCGAGCCCGGGCAGGGCGCTGGGAATCTCCATGCCGTGTTTGCACTTCTCGGCGTCGAGCAGGAGGTCGAAGCAGCCGGTGCCGGCCGGGGCCAGCTGGCCCAGCATGATGTTCTCCGAGACCCCCTTCATGGGGTCGCTCTCCCCGTGAGCCGCCGCCTCCATCAGCACGTCCACCTGGGGGGGGAACCCCAAAATCGGCCTCAGATCCCAAAATAACTCCCAAAATCAGCCTCAGATCCCAAATAAACCCTAAAATCCTTCAATAACCCCCAAAATCAGCCTCAGATCCCCCAAATACTCTAAAAAATCCCTATTTTCAAAATCAGCCTCAGAACCCCAAAATAACCCCCAAAATCAGCCTCAAACCCCCCAAAATCCTCTAAAAAAATCCCTATTTTCAAAATCAGTCTCAGAACCCCCAAATCAGCCTCAGATCCCAAAATAACCCCCAAAATCAGCCTCAGATCCCAAATAAACCCTAAAATCCTTCAATAACCCCCAAAATCATCCTCAAAACCCTCAAATAACCCCCAAAATCAGCCTCAGCCCCCAAATCCTCCAACAGCCCCCAAATCCTCCAATAAACCCCCCAAATCCCCAAGAACCCCCACAAACCTCCATTTCCAGCCCCCAAAACCCTTCCAACACCCCCAAATCCTCCTTCCAGAGCCCCAAATTCCCATTCCCACCCCTCGATGCCATTCCCAGCCCAATCCCCCATTCCCAATCCCATTCCCAATCCCATTCCCAGCCCCATTCCCAAACTCATTCCCGAAGGAGCACTCCATGAGTGGCCCGGTGTCCTGGCGGTTGACGCCGTGCCGGGTGATGGCCATGAGCCCATTCCCACCCCAAATCTCCCATTCCCAGCCCCATTCCCATCCCCAAACCCCCAATCCCATTCCCAATCCCATTCCCAATCCCTCATTCCCACCGTCTCCTCGAAGGAGCACTCCATGAGGGGCCCGGTGTCCTGGCGGTTGAGGCCGTGCCGGGTGATGGCCATCAGGTGTTCCCAGCCCCATTCCCAGCCCCATTCCCATCCCTAAACCCCCAATCCCATTCCCAATCCCATTCCCATCCCCATCCCCACCGTCTCCTCGAAGGAGCACTTCATGAGTGGCCCGGTGTCCTGGCGGTTGACGCCGTGCCGGGTGATGGCCATCAGGTGTTCCCACCCCAAATCTCACCCCAAATCCCCCATTCCCACCCCAAATCCCCCATTCCCAGTCCCATCCCCACCGTCTCCTCGAAGGAGCACTCCATGAGTGGCCCGGCGTCCTGGCGGTTGACGCCGTGCCGGGTGATGGCCATCAGGTGTTCCCAGCCCCATTCCCACCCCAAATCCCCCATTCCCAGATCCCAATCCCTCATTCCCACCGTCTCCTCGAAGGAGCACTCCATGAGGGGCCCGGTGTCCTGGCGGTTGAGGCCGTGCCGGGTGATGGCCATCAGGTGTTCCCACCCCAAATCTCACCCCAAATCCCCCATTCCCACCCCAAATCCCCCATTCCCAGTCCCGTCCCCACCGTCTCCTCGAAGGAGCACTCCATGAGGGGCCCGGCGTCCTGGCGGTTGACGCCGTGCCGGGTGATGGCCATCAGGTGTTCCCAGCCCCATTCCCACCCCAAATCCCCCATTCCCAGATCCCAATCCCTCATTCCCACCGTCTCCTCGAAGGAGCACTCCATGAGTGGCCCGGTGTCCTGGCGGTTGACGCCGTGCCGGGTGATGGCCATCAGACCATTCCCACCCCAAATCTCACCCCAAATCCCCCATTCCCACCCCAAATCTCCCATCCCCATCCCCACCGTCTCCTCGAAGGAGCACTTCATGAGTGGCCCGGTGTCCTGGCGGTTGACGCCGTGCCGGGTGATGGCCATCAGGTGCCCGCGGGAGGTCATGGTGTCGCAGAGCAGCGCCAGGTGCCGGTAGTTGACGTAGGAGCCGTCGAAGGAGATGACGTGGTAGAGCTCCCGCTCCAGAGCCTTCCGCACCGCCTCGATGCCCAGAACCTGCCGGCACCGGCACGGATTGGAGGGGGGCAGGATCAGAGGGGGGCACGGATCACAGGGGGGCACACCCATGCCAGTCCGGGGGTATGGGACACACACACACACAGGGGGGCAGGAATCCCTGAGATCCAGGGGTCCAGGAATCCCACCACTCAAGGATCTGGGTGTCCAGGACCCCTGAGATCCAAGGATCCAGGAATCCCACCAACCCAGGGCCCGGGTGTGCAGGATCCCTGAGATCCAGATATCCAAGATCCCTGACATCCAGGGGTCCAGGAATGCCACCAACCCAGAGCCTGGGGGTGCAGGATCCCTGAGATCCAAGGATCCAGGAATGCCACCACCCAAGGGCCCAGGTGTGCAGGATCCCTGAGATCCAGATATCCAAGATCCCTGAGATCCAGGGGTCCAGGAATCCCACCAATCCAGGACCCCAGTGTCCAGGATCCTGAGATCCAGGGGTGCAGGAACCTTCGGGACCCAGAGGTCCCTCAAACCCCCTCCCAGGTGTCCCCAGGTGTCCCCAGGTGTGTCCCTCAAACCCCAGCCCAGGTGTGTCCCCAGGTGTCCCCCCCAGCCCAGGTGACTCACGGTGAAGATCTCCACGATGAGGCCCCAGATATCCCTCAAACCCCTTCCCAGGTGTCCCCAGATATCTCCAGGTGTCCCCCAGGTGTGTCCCTCAGCCCCCAGGTATCCCCAGATGTCCCCAGGTGTGTCCCTCAGCCCCCAGGTGTCCCCAGGTGTGTCCCTCAGCCCCCAGATGTCCCCAGGTGTCCCCAGGTGTGTCCCTCAGCCCCCAGATGTCCCCAGGTGTCCCCAGATGCCCCCCGGTGTCCCCAGGTGTGTCCCTCAGCCCCCAGGTGTCCCCAGATGCCCCCAGGTATCCCCAGGTGTGTCCCTCAGCCCCCAGGTGTCCCCAGGTGTCCCCAGGTGTGTCCCTCAGCCCCCAGGTGTCCTCAGGTGTGTCCCTCAGCCCCCAGGTGTGTCCCCAGGTGTCCCCAGATGCCCCCAGGTGTGTCCCCAGGTGTGTCCCCAGATGCCCCCAGGTGTGTCCCCAGGTGTGTCCCCAGGTGTGTCCCTCAGCCCCCAGGTGTCCCCAGGTGTGTCCCCAGATGTCCCCCAGGTGTGTCCCTCAGCCCCCAGGTATCCCCAGGTGTCCCCAGGTGTGTCCCCAGGTGTCCCCCAGGTGCCCCCCAGCGCAGGTGACTCACGGTGAAGATCTCCACGATGTCATTGGACGTTGTCCTCACGGGGTCCACGTCCTTCTCGCTCAGGACCCTCATGAGGCTCACGCCGTCCGTCTCCAGGATCCACTCCTGGAGCGCCTTGAACTCCCCGTCCTCGGTGATGATGATCTTCTTCTTGTTGTCCGTCTGGGGCAGGTGCATGTACACCTGGGGGGGGGTAAAGGGGGGGTCAGGGGCACCCAGGGGGGCTGCTGGGGTGGGCAGGGGTGTTTGGGGGGTCTTAAAGGTCTCCTGGAACCTCCTCGAGGTCTCCTGGAACCTCCTCGAGGTCTCCAAGGAGAGCTCTGGGTGCTCCTCGAGCTCTACCTGGAGCCCCCCAAGCACCCTTGGGTGTTACCTGAGCACCTGGGGGGGGTAAAAGGGGGGTCAGGGGCACCCAGGGGGGCTGCTGGGGTGGGCAGGGGTGTTTGGGGGGTCTTAAAGGTCTCCTGGAACCTCCTCGAGGTCTCCTGGAACCTCCTCGAGGTCTCCAAGGAGAGCTCTGGGTGCTCCTTGAGCTCTACCTGGAGCCCCCCAAGCACCCTTGGGTGTTACCTGAGCACCTGGGGGGGGGTAAAAGGGGGGTCAGGGGCACCCAGGGGGGCTGCTGGGGTGGGCAGGGGTGTTTGGGGGGTCCTAAAGGTCTCCTGGAACCTCCTCGAGGTCTCCAAGGAGAGCTCTGGGTGCTCCTCAAGCTCTACCTGGAGACCCTCCATCCCTTCCTGGAGCCCTCCAGGTGCTCCTGGAGACCCCTTACCCCTTCCTGGAGCCCTCCAGGTACCCCTGGGGACCCTCCAGGTACTCCTGGAGACCCTCCATCCCCTTCCTGGGCCCCTCCAGGTACCCCTGGGGTCCCTCCAGGTGCCCCTGAAGACCCTCCACACTCTCCTGGACCCCTCCAGGTACCCCTGGGGACCCCCCACCCCTTCCTGGACCCCTCCAGGTACTCCTGGAGACCCTCCAACCCTTCCTAGACCCCTCCAGCTGCTCCTGGAGACTCTCCCGGAGTCCCCCAGGTTCCCTTTGGGACCCTCCTGGACCCCTCCAGGTGCTCCTGGATCTCCTCCACCCCTTCCTGGAGCCCCCCAGGTGCCTCTGGGGACCCCCCCACCCCTCCCAGCCCCCCCAGGTGCCCCCACCTTGCTGATCTGCTCGATGCCCTGCAGGGTCATGTCCGTGAGCATGTTGGACTCGATGCAGCGCAGGAACACGTCGTCGTCCATCTTATCCACCACCTCCTCCTCCTGGGCACGGGGGGGCACGGGGGTCACCCCCACACCACCCACAGGTGACCCCCAGACCACCCTGTGTCACCCCAGCCCACCCTGTGTCACCCCAGCCCACCCTGTGTCACCCTCCCACCCATGGGTGCCCAAACTCACCCCATCACGGGACCCCAAAAAGCTCCTCAGATGCCCTCAAGGGTCACCCAGGACCATCCAAACACCCTCAAGGGTCACCCAGGACCCCCCAAACACCCTCAAGGGTCACCCAGGACCCCCCAAACACCCTCAGGGCTCACCCAGGACCATCCAAACACCCTCAAGGGTCACCCAGGACCCCAAAAAAGCTCCTCAGATGCCCTCAAGGGTCACCCAGGACCCCCCAAACACTCTCAAGGGTCACCCAGGATCCCCAAACACCCTCAAGGGTCACCCAGGACCCCCCAAACACCCTCAAGGGTCACCCAGGACCCCAAAAAAGCTCCTCAGATGCCCTCAAGGGTCACCCAGGACCCCCCAAACACTCTCAAGGGTCACCCAGGATCCCCAAACACCCTCAAGGGTCACCCAGGACCCCCCAAACACCCTCAAGGGTCACCCAGGACCCCAAAAAAGCTCCTCAGATGCCCTCAAGGGTCACCCAGGACCCCCAAAAAGCTCCTCAGATGCCCTCAGGGCTCACCCAGGATCCCCAAAAAGCTCTTCAGATGCCCTCAAGGCTCACCCAGGACCATCCAAACACCCTCAAGGGTCACCCAGGACCCCAAAAAAGCTCCTCAGATGCCCTCAAGGGTCACCCAGGACCCCCCAAACATCCTCAAGGGTGATCCAGGACTCCCAGAAGCTCCTCAGAACCCCCCAAAGCCCCTCCATTCTCATTCAGGACCCCCTGAAGGCCCCTCAGAACCCCCCAGAGCCCCTTCAGGCTCTCCCAAGACACCCAGAAGCTCCTCAGGACCCCCTAAAGTCCCTCCATGCTCACCCAGGACCCCCTGAAGGCCCCTCAGAACCCCCCAAAGCCCCTCCAGGCTCTCCCAGGACCCCCTGAAGGCCCCTCAGGACCCCCCAAAGCCCCTCCAGGTTCTCCCAGGACCCCCTCAAGATCCCTGAGACGCCCTCAAGGCTTTCCCAGGACCCCCTGAAGGTCCCTCAGATGCCTTCAAAGCTCACCCAAGATATTCCCCAAGCTCCTCAGGACCCCCCAAAGCCCCTCTAGGCTCCCCTAGGACCCCCTGAAGGTCCCTCAGAACCCCCCAAAGCCCCTCCAGGCCCTCCCAGGACCCCCTGAAGGCCCCCCAGATGCCCCCCAGGCCACCTCCTGCATCTTGTTCTCGTCGCTGTTCATGATGCGGATGCGCAGCACCAACTTCTCCGCGTTGTCGTCGTTGAAGATGCAGTTCAGGTCGTCCCCAAAGCCTGGGGGGGGACACAGGGGGGGTCAGTGGGTCACCCCCAGGCTCAGGGCACCCAGCAGAGCTCCAGGATCAACCAGGACCCCTCAGAGACCACCCAGGATCAACCAGAGACCACCCAGGATCAACCAGGACCCCTCAAAGACCACCCAGGATCAACCAGAGACCACCCAGGATCAATCAGAGACCATCCAGGATCAACCAGGATCAACCAGGACCCCTCAGAGACCACCCAGGATCAACCAGAACCACCCAGGATCAACCAGGACCCCTCAGAGACCACCCAGGATCAACCAGGACCCCTCAGAGACCACCCAGAACCCCTCAGAGACCATCCAGGATCAACCAGGATCAACCAGAGACTATCCAGGATCAACCAGGATCAACCAGAGACCACCCAGGATCAACCAGGATCAACCAGAGACCACCCAGGATCAACCAGGACCCCTCAGAGACCACCCAGGATCAACCAGAGACCACCCAGGATCAACCAGGACCCCTCAGAGACCACCCAGGATCAACCAGGACGTGCCAAAGCTCCCCAGATGCCCTCAAGGTTCATCTCGGTCACCCCAAAGCTCCTCCAGAATCCCCTGAGGCTCCTCAGAACCCCCTGAACACCCCTCAAATCCCCTCCATTCTCCCCCAGGACCCCTCAAATCCCCTCCATTCTCCCCCAGGACCCCCCCGAAGTCCCCCAGACCCCTTTGAAGCCCCCCCAGACCCCTTTTAAGCCCCCCCAGACCCCTTTGAAGCCCCCCCAGGCCCACCGGCGTTGATCTTCTCGGCGATCTGCTCCATGGTGAGCTTGGTCATGGGCTCCAGGACCCCTCAAATCTCCTCCATTCTCACCCAGGACCCCTCAAATCCCCTCCATTCTCACCCAGGACCCCCTGAGGCTCCTCAGAACCCCCTGAACCCCCCTCAAATCCCCTCCATTCTCACCCAAGACTCCCCTAAAGCTCCTCAGATGCCCTCAGGGCTCATCTCGGTCACCCCAAAGCTCCTCCAGGTTCCTCCAGGACCCCATGAAGATCCCTCAAATCCCCTCCATTCTCACCCAGGACCCCTCAAATCCCCTCCATTCTCACCCAGGACCCCCCTGAAGCCCCCCAGACCCCTTTGAAGCCCCCCCAGCCCCCTTTGAAGCCCCCCCAGACCCACCGGCGTTGATCTTCTCGGCGATCTGCTCCATAGGGAGCTTGGTCATGGGCTCCAGGACCCCTCAAATCCCCTCCATTCTCCCCCAGGACCCCCCTGAAGCCCCCCAGACCCCTTTTAAGCCCCCCCAGACCCCTTTCAAGCCCCCCCCAGACCCCTTTCAAGCCCCCCCAGGCCCACCGGCGTTGATCTTCTCGGCGATCTGCTCCATGGAGAGCTTGGTCATGGGCTCCAGGACCCCTCAAATCCCCTCCATTCTCACCCAGAACCCCCTGAGGCTCCTCAGAACCCCACAAATCCCCTCCATTCTCACCCAAGACTCCCCTAAAGCTCCTCAGATGCCCTCAGGGCTCATCTCGGTCACCCCAAAGCTCCTCCGGGCTCCTCCAGGACCCCAGGAAGATCCCTCAAATCCCCTCCATTCTCCCCCAGGACCCCCCTGAAGCCCCCCAGACCCCTTTGAAGCCCCCCCAGCCCCCTTTGAAGCCCCCCCAGGCCCACCGGCGTTGATCTTCTCGGCGATCTGCTCCATGGTGAGCTTGCGGTCCGTCATGTGCTTGCGGTCGAGCTCGACGCGCAGCAGCCAGGGCGAGATGCGGCTCACGTCGAAGTCGGGCATCTCGTAGTAGACGTTGACCCACTCCTGGTCCTCGGCCACCACCGTGCTCTGAGGGTTGGGGTCGTAGTAGATGGCGGTGTTGGCCGTCACCTTGCGCAGCGTCGTGTGCTCCAGGCGGCACAGGATGTCCTGGGAGGGGGACATGGGGACATGGGGACATGGATATGGGACATGGGACAGGGATATGGGACAGGGATATGGGACATGGTGTGCTCCAGGCGGCACAGGATGTCCTGGGAGGGGGACACAGGGGACATGGGACAGGGATATGGGACATGGGACAGGGATATGGGACATGGTGTGCTCCAGGCGGCACAGGATGTCCTGGGGGGACACAGGGGACATGGGGACATGGATATGGGACATGGGGACATGGATATGGGACATGGTGTGCTCCAGGCGGCACAGGATGTCCTGGGGGGGGGACACAGGGGACATGGGACAGGGATATGGGACATGGGACAGGGATATGGGACATGGTGTGCTCCAGGCGGCACAGGATGTCCTGGGGGGGACATGGGGACATCAGGGGTTACTGAGGGGACATGGATATGGGACATGGGACAGGGATATGGGACATGGTGTGCTCCAGGCGGTACAGGATGTCCTGGGGGGACAGCAGGACATGGGGACATCAGGACATGGATATGGGGACATGGGACATGGATATGGGACATGGGACGTGGATATGGGACATGGGACATGGATATGGGACATGGTGTGCTCCAGGCAACACAGGATGTTCTGGGGGGACAGCAGGGGACATGGGACAGGGATATGGGACATGGGACAGGGATATGGGACATGGTGTGCTCCAGGCGGCACAGGATGTCCTGGGGGGGACACGGGGACATCAGGGGTTACTGAGGGGACATGGATATGGGACATGGGGCAGGGATATGGGACATGGGACAGGGATATGGGACATGGTGTGCTCCAGGTGGCACAGGATGTCCTGGGGGGGACACGGGGACATCAGGGGTTACTGAGGGGACATGGACACAGGGACATGGACATGGGGACATCAGGACATGGGGACATGGACATGGGACAGGGATATGGGACATGGGACATGGATATGGGACATGGTGTGCTCCAGGCGGCACAGGATGTCCTGGGGGGACATGGAAAGGACATCAGGACATGGATATGGGACATGGGACATGGACATGGGACATGGGACAGGGATATGGGACATGGTGTGCTCCAGGGGGCACAGGATGTCCTGGGGGGGGACATGGGGACATCAGGACATGGACATGGTGTGCTCCAGGTGGCACAGGATGTCCTGGGGGGACAGCAGGACATGAGGACATGGACATGGGACATGGATGTGCTCCAGGTGGCACGGGATGTCCTGGGTATCTCCCAGGTTGTCCCCACCCCCAGGCTGTCCCCAGACTGTCCCCATCCCCGTGCCCATCCCATCCCATCCCCACCCCACCTTGGCCCTCTCTGCGTCGCGGGCGCTCTGGCCCAGCAGGAACACGGTGAGCGACGGCGTCTTGGGCTTCTTGGAGATGTTGATGAGCTCCTTGAGGCGGGGCACGCCCAGGGTGACGTTCTTGGCCGACACCCCCGCGTAGTGGAAGGTGTTCAGGGTCATCTGCGTGGCCGGTTCCCCCAGAGACTGCGCGGCCAGGGCGCCCACCATCTCCCCGGGGTGAGCCTGGGGGGACACGGGGGGTCAGGGGGGCCCCAGAACCAGCCCTGGGATGGAGCCAAACCCCCTGAGATGTGGGTTAAACGCCCCTGAGATGTGGGTTAAACCCCCCTGAGATGTGGGTTAAACCCCCCTGAGATGTGGCTCCAAACCCTCTCAGATGTGGCTCCAAACCTCTCTCATATGTGGCTCCAAACCCCCTGAGATGTGGGTTCAAACCCTCTCAGATATGGCTCCAAACCCCCTGAGATGTGGCTCCAAACCCCCTGAGATGTGGGTTAAACCCCCTGAGATGTGGGTTAAACGCCCCTGAGATGTGGGTTAAACCCCCCTGAGATGTGGGTTAAACCCCCTGAGATGTGGCTCCAAACCCCCTGAGATGTGGGTTAAACCCCCCTGAGATGTGGGTTAAACCCCCTGAGATGTGGCTCCAAACCCCCTGAGATGTGGGTTAAACCCCCTGAGATGTGGGTTAAATGCCCCTGAGATGTGGGTTAAACCCCCCTGAGATGTGGGTTAAACCCCCCCGAGATGTGGGTTAAACCCCCTGAGATGTGGCTCCAAACCCCCTGAGATGTGGGTTAAACCCCCCTGAGATGTGGGTTCAAACCCCCCTCAGATGTGGCTCCAAACCCCTCTCAGATGTGGCTCCAAACCCCCTGAGATGTGGCTTCAAGGATAAAGTCAAACACACCCCAAATCTGGTCCTAAAACCTTAGTTCTGACCCCAAAACCAGCCCTGAGGTGGAACCAAAACCCCCCTCAGATGTGGTTTCAAGGATAAAGTCAAAGACACCCCAAATCTGGTCCTAAAACCTCAAATCCCCCCAAGCCCCTCAGATGTGACCCCAAACCCCCCAAATCCCCCCCAAACCCCCCAGATCTCACCCTAAACCCCCAGATATGACCCCAAACCCCCACTGACAATGGCCTGGTTGAACTTGGACTCGATCTCCCCCAGCAGCCACTCGAAGGCCCCCAAACCCCCCAGATGTGACCCCAAACCCCCAGATGTGCCCCCAATCCCCCCCAAACCCCCAGATGTGCCCCCAAACCCTCCAAAGCCCCCAAACCCCTCACTCACGATGGCCTGGTTGAACTTGGACTCGATCTCCCCCAGCAGCCACTCGAAGGCCTCCAAACCCCCAGATCTGACCCCAAACCCTCCAAACCCCCCAGATGTGCCCCCAATCCCCCCCAAACCCCCAGATGTGCCCCCAAACCCCCCAAACCCCCCCAAACCCTTCACTCACGATGGCCTGGTTGAACTTGGACTCGATCTCGCCCAGCAGCCACTCGAAGGCCCCCAAACCCCCCAGCTGTGCCCCCAAATCCCCCCCAAACCCCCCAGTTGTGCCCCCAAACCCCCCCAAAACCCCCTGAATCCCCCCCAACCCCTCACTCACGATGGCCTGGTTGAACTTGGACTCGATCTCGCCCAGCAGCCACTCGAAGGCCTCCCCGCTGAGCCGGAACTCCTCGACCATGCGGCGGCTGCAGAGGGTGGAGCGCAGGTGGATGTTGAAGAGCAGCGTGGCGTTCTCCTGCGCCTGCCGGCTCAGGGGGTCCTCCCCGTTCACGATCACCAGCTTACGGCTCAGCTCCTTCACCCCTGGGGGGGACACGGCGTTAAAGGGGGGGTTTGGGGGCTCCAGAGTCTCCCTGGGGGGCTGGAGAACCTCCTCGAGAGCATCCAGAGCTTTCCTGGGGGATCAAGATCCTTCAGAACCTCCTCAAGAACATCCAGAGCTTTCCTGGACTCCTCAAGATCCTCCAGAGCCTTCCTGGAGGATCAAGATCCTTCAGAACCTCCTCAAGATCCTCCAGAACCTCCTCAAGAACCTCCAGAACCTTCCTGGAGGATCAAGATCCTTCAAAACCTTCTCAAGATCCTCCAGAATCTCCTCGAGAACATCCAGAGCCTTCCTGGAGGATCAAGATCTTTCAGAACCTCCTCAAGATCCTTCAAACCTCCTCAAGAACCTCCAGAACCTTCCTGGAGGATCAAGACCCTTCAGAACCTCCTCAAGATCCTCCAGAACCTTCCTGGAGGATCAAGACCCTTCAGAACCTCCTCAAGAACCTCCAGAACCTTCCTGGGGAGCCTGAGAACCTTCAGAACCTCCTCAAAAACCTCTAGGACCTTCCTGGACTCCTCAAGAACCTTCTTGGACTCCTCCAGAACCTCCAGAACCTTCTTGGCCTCCTCAATTATCTCCTGAACTTCCATAACCTCCTCCAGAACCTTCCTGGGGTCTCACAAACCCATTGGGGATTCCTGGGGGGGCTCAAGATCCTCCAGACCCTTCCTGGGGTCCCAAAGAACCTCCTGAACCTTCTTGGTCTCTTCAAGAACCTCCAGAACCTTCCTGGGGTCCCAAAGAACCTCCTGAACCACCTCAAGAACCTCCAGAACCTTCTCAAGAACCTCCAGACCCTTCCTGGGGTCCCAAAGAACCTCCTGAACCTTCTTGGCCTCCTCAAGAACATCCAGACCCTTCCTGGGGTCCCAACAAACCTCCAGAACCTTCTCAAGAACCTCCAGACCATTCCTGGGGTCCCAAAGAACCTCCTGAACCTCCTCCAGAACCTCCAGAACCTTCCTGGGGGGCTCCAATCCCCCCATAACCCCCCCCCCCAAAAATCCAGGGATTACCATTGGCTCTGGGATCTCCAAACCCCCCAAATCCCCCCAGACCCCCCCAGTTTGGGGTCCCCCCACTCACCCTCCACCACCTTGACGGGGTGCAGGTCCGAGGGCAGGCGGGAGTTGATGTGGAAAATCTTCTGAGCGTTCCAGATCATCCTGAGCAGGTTACAGGGCAGAACCACCTGGGGGGACCCCGAAACGGGGGGTCAGCGACCCGAAAACGGGGGCGGGGCGTCAAAATTCGGGGTGAGGGCGTCAAAATTTGGGGTGAGGGCATCAAAATTTGGGGTGAGGGCATCAAAATTTGGAATTAGGGCATCAAAATTTGGGGTGAGGGCATCAAAATTTGGGGTGAGGGCATCAAAATTTGGAATTAGGGCATCAAAATTTGGGGTGAGGGCATCAAAATTTGGGGACTGGGCATCAAAATTTGGGGACTGGGCATCAAATATTGGGGTCAGGGCATCAAAATTGGGGGTCAGGGCATCAAAAATTGGGGTCAGGGTATCAAAATTGGGGGTGAGGGCATCAAAATTTGGGGAGAGGGCATCAAAATTGGGGGTCAGAATTTGGGGACTGGGTATCAAAAATTGGGGTCAGGGCATCAAAATTTGGGGTCTGGGTATCAAAATTGGGGGACTGGGCATCAAAAACGAGGTCAGGGTATAAAAATTTGGGGTCAGGGCATCAAAATTGGGGGTCAGGGCATCAAAATTTGGGGTGAGGGCATCAAAAATTGGGGTCTGGGTATCAAAATTGGGGGACTGGGTATCAAAATTGGGGGACTGGGTATCAAAAATGAGGTCAGGGTATAAAAATTTGGGGTCAGGGCATCAAAATATGGGGATGGGTATCAAAAACTGGGGGCTGGGTATCAAAAATTAGGGGTCAGGGCAGGTCAGGGATGGGTTTTGGGTTGGATTTTGGGTTGGATTTTGGGGGTTTGGGTCAGGTTTTGGGTTATATTTTGGGGGTTTGGGTCAGGTTTTGAGGTGCCCTGGTTGGATTTTGAGGTGTCCCAGGGGGTTTTGGGTTGGATTTTGGGGTTTGGGGCAGGTTTTGGGGTTTGGGTTGGATTTTGGGGTTTGGGTTGGATTTCGGGTTGAATTTATGGGGTTTTGAGTTGGATTTTGGGTTTTGGGTCAGATTTTGGGTTTTGGTTCCAATTTTGGGTTTTGAGTCAGGTCTCGAGGTGCCCTGGTTGGGTTTTGGGTCAGATTTTGGGCTGGGTTTTGGGGTTTGATCTGGATTTTGGGTCAGATTTCGGGGTTTGGTTCCAATTTCAGGTCAGGTCTCTCGGTGCCCTGCCCAGTTTCGGGTCAGATTTTGGTTTTTGGGTCAGGACTCTCGGTGCCCTGCCCGGTTTTGGTTCCAATTTTGGGTTTCAGGTCAGGTCTCTCGGTGCCCTGTCCCGGTTCTGGGTCAGATTTTGGGTTGGATTTCGGGGTTTGGTTCCAATTTTGGGTTTTAGTTCCAATTTCAGGTCAGGTCTCTCGGTGCCCTGCCCGGTTCGGGGTCAGATTTTGGGGGTCAGGTCAGGTCTCTCGGTGCCCTGCCCGGTTCTGGGTCAGATTTTGGGGGTCAGGTCAGGTCTCTCGGTGCCCTGCCCGGGTTTTGGGTCAGATTTTGGGGTTTGATTTGGATTTTGGGTTTCAGGTCAGGTCTCTCGGTGCCCTGCCCGGTTTTGGGTCAGATTTTGGGTTTTAGTTCCAATTTCAGGTCAGGTCTCTCGGTGCCCTGCCCGGTTTTGGTTCCAATTTTGGTTTTTGGGTCAGGTCCCTCGGTGCCCTGCCCGGTTCTGGGTCAGATTTTGGGTTTCAGGTCAGGTCTCTCGGTGCCCTGCCCGGTTCTGGGTCAGATTTTGGGTCAGATGTTGGTTTTTGGGTCAGGTCCCTCGGTGCCCTGCCCGGTTCTGGGTCAGATTTTGGGTTTTAGTTCCAATTTCAGGTCAGGTCTCTCGGTGCCCTGGCCGGGTTCTGGGTCAGATTTTGGGTCAGATTTTGGGTTTTAGTTCCAATTTCAGGTCAGGTCTCTCGGTGCCCTGCCCGGTTTTGGTTCCAATTTTGGTTTTTGGGTCAGGTCCCTCGGTGCCCTGCCCGGTTCTGGGTCAGATTTTGGGTTTCAGGTCAGGTCTCTCGGTGCCCTGCCCGGTTCTGGGTCAGATTTTGGGTTTTGGTTCCAATTTCGGGTCAGGTCTCTCGGTGCCCTGTCCCGGTTTTGGTTCCAATTTCAGGTCAGGTCTCTCGGTGCCCTGCCCGGTTCTGGGTCAGATGTTGGTTTTTGGGTCAGGTCTCTCGGTGCCCTGTCCCGGTTTTGGTTCCAATTTCAGGTCAGGTCCCTCGGTGCCCTGCCCCGGTTCCGGGCGGGCTCGGGGGGTTTCCGGGCTCACCTTGCTGTCCCCGGTGGGGAAGATGACCCTGAGCACCTCCCTGTCCTCGCGCATGCGGTCGAATTCCCGCTCCAGCTCGTTCTGGATGTGGGCGTTGGACAGGATGTCCTTGACCAGCTCCTCCTGCAGCGTCCGGCGCAGCGCCCGCTCGTTCGTGTAGTCGAACTTGAACCTGGGGGGCGTTTCGGGGCTCAGGGAACCCAGAACGGGACCCAGCAAGGGCAGGAGAAGGTTGGGGACACCAAAATGTGCTTAAGTTGGGCAGGAGAAGGTTGGGGACCCCAAAATGGGAGCCAAGATGGGCAGGAGAAGGTTGGAGACCCCAAAATGGGAGCCAGGATGGGCAGGAGAAGATTCAGGACCTTAAAATGGGACCCAATTTGGGCAGGAGAAGGTTGGGGACAACAAAATGGGACCCAGGGTGGGCAGGAGAAGGTTGGGGACAACAAAATGTGCTTTAAATTAGGTAGGACAAGATTCAGGACCCCAAAATGGGACCCCAGGGTGGGCAGGAGAAGGTTGGGGACAACAAAATGGGACCCAGGGTGGGCAGGAGAAGGTTGGGGACCCCAAAATGTGCTTTAAATTGGGCAGGAGAAGGTTGGGGACAACAAAAAGGGACCCAAGTTGGGCAGGAGAAGGTTGGAGACTCCAAAATGGGACCCAGGATGGGCAGGAGAAGGTTGGGGACCCCAAAATGTGCTTTAAATTGGGCAGGAGAAGGTTGGGGACCCCAAAATGGGAGCCAAGATGGGCAGGAGAAGGTTGGAGACCCCAAAATGGGAGCCAGGATGGGCAGGAGAAGATTCAGGACCTTAAAATGGGACCCAATTTGGGCAGGAGAAGGTTGGGGACAACAAAATGGGACCCAGGGTGGGCAGGAGAAGGTTGGGGACAACAAAATGTGCTTTAAATTAGGTAGGACAAGATTCAGGACCCCAAAATGGGACCCAGGGTGGGCAGGAGAAGGTTGGGGACCCCAAAATGTGCTTTAAATTGGGCAGGAGAAGGTTGGGGACACCAAAATTGGACCCAGGGTGGGTAGGAGAAGGTTGGGGACAACAAAAAGGGACCCAAGTTGGGCAGGAGAAGCTTCAGGACCCCAAAATGAGACCCAGGGTGGGCAGGAGAAGGTTGGGGACCCCAGAATGTGCTTTAAATTGGGCAGGAGAAGGTTGGGGACACCAAAATGGGAGGCAAGATGGGCAGGAGAAGGTTGGAGACTCCAAAATGTGCTTTAAATTGGGCAGGAGAAGGTTGGGGACCCCAAAGATGTTCTCAACCCTTGGAAGGAGCTCTTTGATGACCCCAAGATGTTCCCAACCCTCAGCAGGAGTTCTTTGATGACCCCAAGATGGGTCCAACCCTTGGAAGGAGCCATTTGAGGACCCCAAAAACGTTCCCAACTCTTCAAAGGAGCCCCTCAATGACCCCAAATTGTTCCCAACCCTCAGCAGGAGCTCTTTGATGACCCCAAAACATCCCCAACCCTCGGCAGGAATTCTTTGATGACCCCAGAACATCCCCAACCCTCAGCAGGAGCTCTTTGATGACCCCAAACCGTCCCCGACCCTCATCAGGAGCCCCTCAATGACCCCAAAATGTTCCCAACCCTCAGCAGGAGCTCTTTGATGACCCCAAGATGGGTCCAACCCTCGGCAGGAGCTCTTTGATGACCCCAAACCGTCCCCGACCCTCAGCAGGAGCCCCTCAATGACCCCCCCAAACGAGCCCTAGACCCTCCCAGGACCCCCCAGCCCCCCCTCACTTCTTCTCGAAGGCCTTGTTGGAGGGTTTGAGGGTGGCCAGGTTCTGGAACTCGACGCTCTCCCCGGCCAGCCCGTCCTCGCCGTAGCGCAGCTGCACCACCTGGTTGATGGAGTTGCGGACGGTGGCGTCGTACTTCACCATCACCGACTCCATGGACTTGATCAGCCGCCGCTGGATGTACCCTGGGGGGCACACGGGGGTCAGGGGGCACTGGGGAGGGGGTTGGGGGGTCTGGGGGGCACACGGGGGTCAGGGGGCAGCTGGGCAGGGGGTTGGGGGGCTCCAGGGGGGACCTGGGGAGGGTTTGGGGGGTTGGGGGGCTCCAGGAGGGAGCTGGGGAGGGGTTTGGGGGGCCTGGGAGGCCACACGGGGGTCAGGGGGCAGCTGGGGAGGGGGTTGGGGGGCTCCAGGAGGGACCTGAGGAGGGTTTGGGGGGCTCCAGGAAGGACCTGGGGAGGGGTTTGGGGGGCCTGGGAGGCCACACGGGGGTCAGGGGGCAGCTGGGGAGGGTTTGGGGGGCTCCAGGGGGGACCTGGGGAGGGTTTGAGGGGCCTGGGGGGCCACACGGGGGTCAGGGGGCAGCTGGGCAGGGGGTTGGGGGGCTCCAGGGGGGACCTGGGGAGGGTTTGGGGGTCCTGGAGGTCCCCTGGAGGGACCTGGGGAGGGTTTGGGGGGTTGGGGGGCTCCAGGAGGGATCTGGGGAGGGTTTGGGTTTCCCAGGGATCCCTGAGTGGGATCTGGGGAGGGTTTGGGGGTATTGGAGATCCCCAGAAGGGATCTGGGGAGGGTTTGGGGGTATTGGAGGGACCTGGGGAGGGTTTGGGGGCCCTGGAGGGACCTGGGGAGGGTTTGGGGTTCCCCAGGAGGGACCTGGGGAGGGTTTGGGGGTATTGGAGGTCCCCAGGAGGGATCTGGAGAGGGGGTTGGGGGTCTCCAGGAGGGATCTGGGGAGGGTTTGGGGCTATTGGAGGTCCCCAGGAGGGATCTGGGGAGGGTTTGAGGTTCCTGGGTGGGATCTGGGGAGGGTTTGAGGGTCCCCAGGTGGGATCTGAGGAGGGTTTGGGGTTCCTGGGTGGGACAGGGGAGGGTTTTGTGTTCCCAGGGATCCCCAGGTGGGATCTGAGGAGGGTTTGGTTGGTATTTTGGGATCCCTGGGTGGGACCTGGGGAGGGTTTGGCGTTCCCAGGGTTCCCCATGAGGGATCTGGGGCAGGTTTGGGATTCCCCAGGTGGGACCTGTGGAGGGTTTGGCATTCCCAGGGTTCCCCAGGTGGGATCTGGGGCAGGTTTGGGGCTCCTGGGTGGGATCTGGGGCGGGTTTGGTGTCCCCAGGGGTGGGTTTCGGGGGGTGCTGACCCGTCTCCGCCGTCTTCACGGCGGTGTCGATGAGCCCCTCCCTGCCCCCCATGGCGTGGAAGAAGAACTCCGTGGGGGTGAGCCCGGCCAGGTAGGAGTTCTCCACGAAGCCGCGGCTCTCGGGGCCGTAGTCGTCCTTGATGAAGTGGGGCAGGGTCCTGTGCTTGAACCCGAACGGGATCCGCTTCCCCTCCACGTTCTGCTGCCCCACCACCGCGATCACCTGCGGGCACAGCCCGGGGGGCACCGTGGGGACACCGGGGAGAGCACCCTGGACACCCCAGATCCCACAGGGACACCCCTGGACCTCGGGGAGGTCACGGAGATGCTCCAGGATCCAGAGGGTTGGATCTCCTTGGACACCTTGGACACCACCCTGGACACCCCAGATCCCACAGGGACACCCCTGGACCTCGGGGAAGTCACGGAGATGCTCCAGGATCCAGGGGGTTGGGTCTCCTTGGACACCTTGGAGACCACCCTGGATATCCCAGATCCCACAGGGGCACCCCCAGATGTCAGGGAGGTCATGGAGATGCTCCAGGATCCAGGGGGTTGGGTCTCCTTGGACATCTTGGACACCACCCTGGACATCCCAGATCCCACAGGGACACCCCTGGACCTCAGGAAGGTCATGGAGATGCTCCAGGAGTGGATCTGTGGGATGGGAAGTCCCAGAATCCTGGGGGTTGGGTCACCTTGGAGACCACCCTGGATATCCCAGGAAACCCCAAACCCTACAGGGACACCCCTGGACCTCAGGGAGGTCATGGAGATGCTCCAGGATCCTGGGGGTTGGGTCTCCTTGGACACCTTGGAGACCACCCTGGACATCCCAGATCCCACAGGGACACCCCCAGATGTCAGGGAGGTCATGCAGATGCTCCAGGATCCAGGGGGTTGGGTCTCCTTGGAGATCTTGGACACCACCCTGGACATCCCAGATCCCACAGGGACACCCCCAGATGTCAGGGAGGTCACGGAGATGCTCCAGGATCCAGGGGGTTGGGTCTCCTTGGACACCACCCTGGACATCCCAGATCCCACAGGGACACCCCTGGACCTCGGGGAGGTCATGGAGATGCTCCAGGATCCAGGGGGTTGGATCTCCTTGGACATCTTGGACACCACCCTGGACATCCCAGATCCCACAGGGACACCCCTGGACCTCAGGAAGGTCATGGAGATGCTCCAGGAGTGGATCTGTGGGATGGGAAGTCCCAGAATCCTGGGGGTTGGGTCACCTTGGACACCACCCTGGATATCCCAGGAAACCCCAAACCCTACAGGGACACCCCTGGACCTCAGGAAGGCCAAGGAGATGCTCCAGGAGTGGATCTGTGGGATGTGGAACCCCAGAATCCTGGGGGTTGGGTCACCTTGGAGACCACCCTGGATATCCCAGGAAACCCCAAACCCTACAGGGACACCCCTGGACCTCAGGGAGGTCATGGAGATGCTCCAGGATCCTGGGGGTTGGGTCTCCTTGGACACCTTGGAGACCACCCCGGACATCCCAGATCTCACAGGGACATCCCCAGACCTCGGGAAGGTCACAGAGATGCTCCAGGATCCAGGGGGTTGGGTCTCCTTGGACACCACCCTGGATATCCCAGGAAACCCCAAACCCTACAGGGACAGCCCTGGACCTTGGGGAGGTCATGGAGATGCTCCAGGGGTGGATCTATAGGATGTGGAACCCCAGAATCCAGGGGGTTGGGTCTCCTTGGAGACCACCCTGGACATCCCAGATCCCACAGGGACACCCCCAGATGTCAGGGAGGTCATGGAGATGCATCAGGAGTGGATCTGTGGGATGTGGAACCCCAGAATCCTGGGGGTTGGGTCTCCTTGGACATCTTGGAGACCACCCTGGACATCCCAGATCCCACAGGGACACCCCCAGATGTCAGGGAGGTCACGGAGATGCTCCAGGATCCAGGGGGTTGGGTCTCCTTGGACACCACCCTGGACATCCCAGATCCCACAGGGACACCCCTGGACCTCGGGGAGGTCATGGAGATGCTCCAGGATCCAGGGGGTTGGATCTCCTTGGACATCTTGGACACCACCCTGGACATCCCAGATCCCACAGGGACACCCCCAGATGTCAGGGAGGTGCCATGGAGATGCTCCAGGATCCAGGGGGTTGGGTTTTCTTGGACCCCCCAAGCCCCCCCAAAGCTGGGAGATGTCCATCTTGGTGCCCAAGAGATCCTGGTGCCCAAAAGCTCCCAAAAAAACCCCACAAGAACCTCCTCAAACCCCCCTGAGATCCTCCTGGAACCCCTGAGGGAGGCCTCCAAGGTCCCCCAGAGACCCCCAAAGCTGGGAGATGTCCATCTTGGAGCTCCTGGTGCCAAAAGGATCCCAAAAAACCCCACAAGAACCTCCCCAAACCCTCCTGAGATCCTCCTGGAGCCCCCCAAAGCTGGGAGATGTCCATCTTGGATCTCCCGGTGCTCCAAAGATCCCAAAAAACCCCACGAGAACCACCCCAAACCCCCCCGAGATCCTCCTGGAACCCCTGAGGGAGCCCCCCAAGACCCCCTGGAGCCCCCCAAACCTGGGAGATGTTGATCTTGGAGCCTTTGGCCCCCGAGACCACCATGGACTTGAAGTTGTTGTACTCGGAGAGGGATTTCTGGGCGGAGGAGCCGGTCTTGTCGCGGGCGTCGTTGAGGATCCGGTTCACCTGGTTCTCGAAGGTCTGGCGCAGGGTGTTCCCCGGGGTGGGCTCCAGCTCGTTGTTGTGGGCCTTCTCGATCACCTGGAACCCCAAAAAGGGACCCCACGGGGTCAGCAGGGCCCCCCAAAATCCCACAAAGTCCCTGGGAGCTCCTCAGAATTCCTGGAAGCTCCTCGAGATTCCCGAGGGCTCCTCAAAGTGTCCCAGGGGAAGGGGCTGAGATGGTCCCGGGGTGGGTTCCAGCTCATTGTTGAGGGCCTTCTCGATCACCTGGAACCCCAAAAAAGGACCCCACGGGGTCAGCAGGGCCCCCCAAAATCCCTGGAAGCTCCTAAAGATTCCTGGAAGCTCCTCAAGATTCCCAAGGGCTCCTCAAAGTGTCCCAGGGAAGGGGCTGAGATGGCCCTGGGAGGGCTCCAAACCCCCCCCCAGGATACTTTAGGGTGCTCCTGGGGTGCCCAAAGGTGTCACCAGGGCTCCCCCAAACCCCTGAGAGCTCCTCAAAACCCCTGGGAGCTCCACAAGATCTCTGGGAGCTCCCCAAAATTCCTGGAAGCTCCTCAAGATTCCTGAGGGCTCCTCAAAGTGTCCCAGGGGAAAGGGCTGAGATGGCCCGGGGGGGGCTCCAGCTCGTTGTTGTGGGCCTTCTCGATCACCTGGAACCCCAAAAAAAGGACCCCACAGGGTCAGCAGGGCCCCCCAAAACCCCTGGGAGCTCCCAAAAATCTCCAGAAGCTCCTCAAGATTCCCGAGGGCTCCTCAAAGTGTCCCAGGGGAAGGGGCTGAGATGGCCCCGGGGTGGGCTCCAGACCCCCCCAGAAAGTCCCAGGAACCCTGGGAGTGATCCCAGACCCCCCCCAAACCCTCCAGAGACCCCAAAATTTGGGGGAGCACCCCAAAAACCCCTCCTTTGAGGGACCATCCCCCCCCAACTCCTTGGGACCCCCAAGGACCGGGGTGGTCCCCAAATCCCACGTTCCCCCCCAAAAAGGAACCCCCTGGTTGAGATCTGGCATCACTTGGGGCCTCCCAAAATTCCGGGGGACCCTCCAAACCCACTGAAGACCCCCCAAAATCTCCTGGGGACCCCCAAACCCCACCTCAATGACGTCCTGCTTGGCCTTCTTGATGGTGTTCTGGATGTCCTGGTAGGTCTTGGCGTCGGCGATGGAGTCCCCGATCCCGATGGTGTGACCTGGGCAGGGGGTGGCCCTGGGGGTTCAGGGGGGTCCCCCCAACTCAGGGTCCTCCCCCACCCCAGATCTGACCCCCCCCCCCCCGTGCCCCTCACCCCAAAAAAACCCCGACCCTGGGCAGATATTGGGGGGGGCTTGGGGTGGGAAAGGGGGGAAATGTGGACAAGGAGGGTCTTGGAGGGGCAAAAAGGGGGGTTGGGATGACCCCCAAGACCCCCCCAGGCCCCAAAAAGGGGGCCAAGGACCCCCCAAGTCCTTGTTGTCCCCAAGAAGAGGATCCAAGAGCCCCCAGGGACACCCAAGTCCCCTCAAAGCTGAGCTCCCAGAAGGTCCCTCAAGCCCCGTTTGGTGCCTCCAGGAGGGGTCCCAGCCCCCCGTGGACCCCCTCAGACCCTCCAGATCCCCCCAAAAAGGGGGTCCAAGACCCCCCAAGCCCCTGTTGCCCCAGGAACAGGGTCCAAGAGCCCCCAGGGACACCCAAGTCCCCTCAAAGCGGAGCTCCCAGAAGGTCCCCAAGTCCCTCAAGCCCCGTTTGGTGCCTCCAGGAGGGGTCCCAGCCCCCCGTGGACCCCCCTGGCCCCCCCTGGGCCCCCCCCCGAGCCCCACTGACCCTCGATGAGCAGCCAGTTGTTGATGACGGTCTGGATGTTGCTGTAGAAGAGCCGGGTGGTGTCGTGGCCCATCTCCAGGTAGGAGATGTGCACCAGCGACCCGGCCGAGGTGCCCAAGGACTTCTTGCACAGGATGCCCATGATCAGCTCCCCGTTCTCCACAATCACCTGGTCGGGGGAAAGGGGGGGGTCAGAGCCCCCCCTGGATTGGGGACACCCCCCCTTGGGGCACCCAACACCCCATTGTGGGGTCAGAGCCCCCCCTGGATTGGGGACACCCCCCCTTGGGGCACCCACCACCCCATTGTGGGGTCGGGACCCCCCTTGGGGCACCCATCACCTCATGGAACCCCCCCTGGATTGGGGATACCCCCTTTGGGGCACCCACCACCCCACTGTGGGGTCAGAGCCCCCCTGGATTGGGGACACCCCCCTTGGGGCACCCAACACCCCATTGTGGGGTCAGAATCCCCCTTGGGGCACCCAACACCCCACTGTGGGGTCAGAACCCCCCTTGGGGCACCCAACACCCCACTGTGGGGTCAGAACCCCCCTGGACTGGGGACATCACCCTTGGGGCACCCAACACCCAAGGGGGGGGTTCAGGTCCCACCAAAGTCCCTCAAATCACCCTCAAATCCCACCAAATCCCCCCCAGACCTCCCCAAATCCCCCCCAGATCTCCTCAAACCTCCCCAAATCACCCTCAAGTCCCACCAAATCCCCCCCAGACCACCCCAAATCCCCCCCAAACCCTTCCAAATCACCCTCAAGTCCCACCAAATCCCCTCCAGACCACCCCAAACCCCCCCAACTCCCCCCCCCAGACCCTCCCCAGCGCCCACCTTGGTGTCCCCGGGGGAGATGTGCTTGTAGGGCCCGCTGTCCTCGTCGTCGGGGTGGGTGCTGTGGGTGCGGATGCAGTTGATGTGCCCGGGGATGATGAGGGAGAAGATTTGCTTCCCGGTCCAGAGCGGGCGCGGCTTCAGGATGGCGGGTTGGGGCACCTTCCCGTCCCACGTGGACAGGAACATCAGCAGGTTCATCACCTCCCCCTGGGGACACCCCAAAACACCCCAAAACCTTCATGTCAGTCCAGGAGATCCCACAGGATATCCTAAAACACCCCAAAACACACCTCAGACAGCAGAACCTGTGGGGTCTCCTCAAACACCTTAAAATGTCTCAAAATGCACCAAAAGTGCCTTAAAAACCTCCCCAAAACACCCCAAAACCTTCACATCAGTCAAGGAGACCCCATAGGATATCCTAAAACTCAAAACCTTCATATCAATCAAGGAGACCCCACAGGATATCCTAAAACAACTCAAAACCTTCATATCAATCAAAGAGACCCCATGGGATATCCTAAAACACCTCAAAACACCCCAAAACCTTCACATCAGTCAAGGAGACCCCACAGGATATCCTAAAACTCAAAACCTTCATATCCATCAAGGAGACCCCGTGGGATATCCTAAAACACCCCAAAACACACCTCAGCCAGCAGAACCCGTGGGGTGTCCTAAAACATCATAAAAACGCCCCAAACCACCCCAAAACCCCCTGAAATCCCATCAGGACCCCCTAAACCCCCCCAGGACCTCCCCAACCCCCTCACCCTCTTGAGGAAGACGTCCCTCTTGGTGAACCTGGGCATGGCCACGAGCGTGTCCTGCACGATGCCCACGGACCCCAAACCCCCCAAATCCCCCAAATTCACCCCAAAACCACCCCAAATCCCCCAAATTCACCCCAAATCCCCCAAATTCACCCCAAACCCCCCCAGGACCCCCCCAACCCCCTCACTCTCTCCAGGCAGACGTCCCTCTTGGTGAACTTGCGCACGGCGGTGAGCGTGTCCTGCACGATGCCCATGGACCCCAAACCCCCCAAATTCACCCCAAACCACCCCAAAACCCCCTGAAATCCCATCAGGACCCTCCTAAACCTTCCCAGGACCCCCCCAACCCCCTCACCCTCTCGAGGAAGACGTCCCTCTTGGTGAACTTGCGCACGGTGGTGAGCGTGTCCTGCACGATGCCCATGGACCCCAAACCCCCCAAATCCACCCCAAACCACCCCAAAACCCCCTGAAATCCCATCAAGACCCCCCTAAACCTTCCCAGGACCCCCCCAAAGCCCTCACCCTCTCCAGGAAGACGTCCCTCTTGGTGAACTTGCGCACGGCGGTGAGCGTGTCCTGCACGATGCCCATGGACCCCAAACCCCCCAAATCCCCCAAATTCACCCCAAATCCCCCAAATTCACCCCAAATCCCCCAAATTCACCCCAAACCCCCCCAGGACCCCCCCAACCCCCTCACTCTCTCCAGGAAGACGTCCCTCTTGGTGAACTTGCGCACGGCGGTGAGCGTGTCCTGCACGATGCCCATGACGGGCCGGTTGCTCTGGGGGGTGACGATCATTCGGGGCACCATGGCCAGCTCCTGGATCTCCGCCCGCGTCTCCAGAGACTGCGGCAAGTGCAGGTTCATCTCGTCCCCGTCGAAGTCGGCGTTGTACGGGGTGGTCACGCTGAGGGGGGACAGCAAAGGGGTCAGGGGGGCATCAAAGGGGTCAGGGGGGGCATCAAAGGGGTCAGGGGGACATGGGGTGGGGTCAGGGGGGCACAAGGGGGTCCCACAGGGGGGTCAGGGCAGGGGCAGGTTCATCTCGTCCCCGTCGAAGTCGGCGTTGTACGGGGTGGTGACACTGAGGGGGGACATGGAGGGGTCAGGGGGGCATCAAAGGGGTCAGGGGGACATGGGGTGGGGTCAGGGGGGCACAGGAGGGGTCACAGGGGGGTCAGGGCAGGTGCAGGTTCATCTCATCCCCGTTGTACGGGGGGCAGGACGGGGTGTGGGATGGGACAAGGGTCAGTTTTGGGGGCCAGGGTCAGGTTTTGGGGTGCAGGGTCAGGTTTTGGGGTGCCCACCTGAGGTTGAGGCGGAAGGTGGACCAGGGCAGGATCAGGGGGTCAGTTTTTTGGGGTGCAGGGTCAGTTTTTGGTGGTTCAGGGTCAGTTTTTGGGGTGCCCACCTGAGGTTGGGGCGGAAGGTGGACCAGGGCAGGATCAGGGGGGTCAGTTTTTGGGGTGCAGGGTCAGTTTTTGGGGTGCCCACCTGAGGTTGAGGCGGAAGGTGGACCAGGGCAGGATCCTCACCCGGTGGCCCATCATGGACATTTTGTGCAGCGTCGGCTGCCGGTTGAAGATCACGATGTCCCCGTCGCACATGTGACGCTCCACCTGCACCCCAAAACCCCCCCAGGCACCCCAAAAATCAGGGGGAAACCCCAGCACAAGGGGGTTCCCAAAATCAGGGGGAATCCCCAAAAAACAGCGTCTTCAGGGGGGATAAAACCCAGGTTTAGGCCCCAATTCCACCCCGTGCCCCAAAAATCTTGACAAGCAAATCCAGAACTCTGAACCCCAACATCGGGTTTGGGGGTGTTCCCCAGGTCTGGGGGTGTTCCCCAGGTCTGGGGGTGTTCCCTGGCTCTGGGGGTGTCCCCCATTTTTGGGGTGCCCACCTTGTACCCGATCTGCAGGTGGAGGTGGCTGGGTTTGGGGTGGAAGTGCAGGTTTGGGGTGGAAGTGCAGGTTTGGGGTGGAAGTGCAGGTTTGGGGGGGGTGTCCCGGGGTCTGGGGGTCTCTCCTGGCTCTGGGGGGGTGTCCCTGGCTCTGGGGGTGTTCCCCATTTTTGGGGTGCCCAGCTTGTAGCCGATCTGCAGGTGGAGGTCGCTGGGCTTGGGGTGGAAGTGCAGGTTTGGGGGGGTGTCCCTGAGTTTGGGGGTCTCTCCTGGCTCTGGGGGTGTGTCCCTGGGCCTGGGGGTGCCCTGGGGGGGGTTGGGGTGCCCTGGGTGGTTTTGGGGTGCCCCGGGGGGCTCTGGGGTGCCCACCTTGTATCCGATCTGCAGGTGGAGGTGGCTGGGTTTGGTGTGAAAGTGCAGGTTTGGGGGGGGTGTCCCGGGGTCTGGGGGTCTCTCCTGGCTCTGGGGGTGTGTCCCTGGGCCTGGGGGTGCCCTGGGGGGATTTAGGGTGCCCTGGGGGCTCTGGGGTGCCCACCTTGTAGCCGATCTGCAGGTGGAGGTCGCTGGGCTTGGGGTGGAAGCGCAGGTCGATCCTGTCCCCGTTGTCCCTGATGATGTACTTGGCCCCCGGGTACTGACTGTTCCCCCTCCTCACCAGCTCCTGCAGCCTGGGGGGGACATTGGGGGGCTCAGGGGAGGGGTTGGGGGGTCCCCACCTGTCCCCAGAGTCACCCCCGGGGGGGATTGGGGACCCCCAGGGCCAGCCTGGGGGATTTGAACGGCGCTTGGAGTCGTTCTGAGCGACCGAGACCCCCCCAAATAACTCCTGGGGTCTCCCAAAGCACCCCCCAAATGGCCTCAGCCTCCCCCAAAGCCCACCCAGAACCCCAAAAGCCCCTCCAAATCCCCCCAGAACTGCCCCAAACCCCCCTAAAGCCCCTCCAAACCCCCCCGAACTGCCCCAAACCCCCCAGATCTGCCCCAAGCCCCTCCAACTCCCCTCCAAATCTACCCCAAACCCCCCCAGATCCCCTCCAAACCCCCCCAGATCTGCCCCAAACCCCTCTAGATCTGCCCTAAATCCCCCCAGAACTGCCCCAACCCCCCCAAATCCCCTCCAACACCCCCAAAGCCCCACCTGTCAATGTTGAAGGGGGTGACAATCTCAGCAAAGGTCACGTTGGCAGCGATGGACCGCGGGACCCCCACCCCAAACCTGCCCCAAACCCCCCCAGATGTCCCCCAAACCCCCTCAGAACTGCCCCAAACCCCCCCAAATCCCCTCCAAACCCCCCCCAAAGCCCCACCTGTCGATGTTGAAGGGGGTGACAATCTCAGCAAAGGTCATGTTGGCAGCGATGGACCCTGAGACCCCCACCCCAAACCTGCCCCAAACCCCCCCAGATCCACCCCAAACCCCCCCAAAGCCCCCCCAAAGCCCCCCAAAGCCCCACCTGTCGATGTTGAAGGGGGTGACAATCTCAGCAAAGGTCATGTTGGCAGCGATGGACCGCGGGACCCCCACTTGGTCGATGGCCAGGTTGGGGTCGGGGGTGATGACGGTGCGGGCCGAGAAATCCACCCTCTTGCCCATGAGGTTGCCCCTCACCCGGCCCTCCTTCCCCTTCAGCCGCTGCTTCAGGGACTTCAGGGGCCGCCCCGACTTCTGCATGGCCTGGGGGGGGCAGAAAATGGGGGTTCAGGGGGGTGGGACCCCCCAAAAACACCCTCCAGATCTGCAGTCCAAGGGGGGACACCCATTGAGCCCCCTGGGAATGTCCCCAGCTCCTGTCGTGGTTTTGGGGTCACAGGAAGGGGATCAAACATTTTGGGGGACCCCCCGAGTTCTGCATGGCCTGGGGGGGCAGAAAATGGGGGTTCAGGGGGGTGGGACCCCCCAAAAACACCCCTGAGACCTGAAATTCTCTGGGGGGACACATTGAACCCCCAGGACCCATCCCTGGATTCCCCTGTGGTTTTGGGGTCACAGGGAGGGGAATCAAACACTTTGGGGGACCCCTTGACTTCTGCATGGCCTGGGGGGGGAGAAAATGGGGGTTCAGGGGGGTGGGACCCCCCAAAACCACCCTCCAGCTCTGCAGTCCAAGGGGGGACACCCATTGGACCCCCTGGGACCCCTCCCTGGGGTCTGCTGGGACTTTGGGGGGCTCAGGGAGGAAATGGGGGGTCAGGGGGCTCCCAAAATGTTTTACCCTTGCCTGTACTGCCCTGCCTGCACCCCTGCCTGCACTCTGCCCCTGCCTGATTGCTGCCTACGAGTTCCTGTACTCTGCCCTGCCTGCACCCTGCCCTGCCTGCACCCTGCCCTACCTACACCCCGCCCTGCCTGCACCCTGCCCTGCCTGCACCTTGCCCTACCTGCACCCTGCCCTGCCTGCCCTTCCCAGCACACTCAGCCCCTGCCCTGCCCGTCCCCTGACCCTGCCCATCCCCTGCCTGCACTGCCAGCACCTCCTGCCCACCCTGCCTGTCCCCCTGCCTGCACTGCCAGCCCCTGCCTGACCCCCCCCCCATACCCGTGGCAGGCCGGGCAGCTCGTTGTCCACCACGGTGGCCACGTGGAACTGCAGCAGCTTCACGTCCTCGGCGATGACGTGGGGCCACCCCCTGCCTGTCCACCTCCCCAAACCCCTCTGGGAACCCCCCAAACCCCTCTGGGACCCCCCAAAGTCCCCCAAAATCCCCCCCCTACCCGTGGCAGGCCGGGCAGCTCGTTGTCCACCACAGTGGCCACATGGAACTGCAGCAGCTTGACGTCCTCAGTGACAACGTGGGGCCACCTCCCCTGCCTGTGACCCCCCTAAACCGCCCTGTAACCCCCCCAAAACCCTCGTGTGACCCCCCCAGAGCCCCCCCCTACCCGTGGCAGGCCGGGCAGCTCGTTGTCCACCATGGTGGCCACGTGGAACTGCAGCAGCTTGACGTCCTCGGCGATGACGTGCGCGGCCGCCCCGTTCTGCTCGTTGCGCCGCAGTTGGTTGTTGATCTTGACGATGTCGGCCAGTTTGTGGGTCAGGTCGTCCTGGGGGGGACCCCAAAATCAGCGGGGGGGGTTCCCAAAATTAGTGGGGGGGTCCCAAAATTAGTGGGGGAATCCCAAAATTAGTGGGGGGTCCCCAAATTTTAATTAACGGGAGTCCCAAATTTTAATTAACGGGGGGTTTGATCTCACTGGGAGGAGCCGTGGGGTGACACGGGTGGGGGGCACCTCAAAGGGTGTTGGGGGGCACCCCTAAAAGGGATTGGGAAGCCCAAGAATTGGGGAGGCCCCAAAAGGTGCCAGGGACAGCGATTCCCACCCTGGCACCCCCCAGAACCCTCCTGGTGCCCGGCTGGTGGGGGGCACAGGCAGGAAGGGATGTGGGCACCCCACTGCCCCAGGGACCCCAAAGGCTGCCACGAGGACCCCAAGGCCTGGTCCAGGACCCCAGGACCCACCCTGGCACCCCAATACCCACCCAGGGACCCCCCAAATGCCCACCTGGTTGCGGGCAGAGCCCTCCATCACCACAGCAGGGTGCAAGGATGGGGGGGCATGGGCACACCCCTGCCCAGCCAGAGACCCCAATATCACCCTAATGCCCACCCTGAGACCCCAATACCCACCCTGGGACACCAATATCCACTCTGGGACCCCAATACCCACTCAGGGACCCCCCAAACTCCCTCTGGTGCCCACCTGGTTGCGGGCAGAGCCCTGCATGACCACAGCCGGGCGCACGGACAGGGGGGGCACAGGCAGACTCCTGCCCACCCTGAGACCCCAATACCCACTCTGGGACCCCAATACCCACTCAGGAACCCCAATACCCACCCTGGGACCCCCCAAACCCTCTCTGGTGTCCACCTGGTTGCGGGCAGAGCCCTGCATGACCACAGCCGGGCGCACGGACAGGGGGGGCACAGGCAGACTCCTGCCCACCCTGAGACCCCAATATCACCCCAATACCCACCCTGGAACCCCAATACCCACCCAGGAACCCCAATACCCACCCAAGGACCCCAATACCCACCCAGGAACCCCAACACCCACTCTGGGACCCCCTGGGACCCCCCAAACCCTCTCTGGTGCCCACCTGGTTGCGGGCCGAGCCCTGCATGACCACAGCCGGGCGCACGGACAGGGGGGGCACGGGCAGCACGGTGCAGACCCTCACACCCCAATATCACCCCAATACCCATTCTGGGACCCCAATACCCACTCAGGGACCCCCCAAACCCCCACCTGGTTGCGGGCCGAGCCCTGCATGACGACGGCCGGGCGCACGGACAGGGGTGGCATGGGCAGCACGGTGCCCCAGGGACCCCAATACCCACTCAGGGACCCCCCAAGCCCCCTTTGGTGCCCACCTGGTTGCGGGCCGAGCCCTGCATGACGACGGCGGGGCGCACGGACAGGGGGGGCACGGGCAGCACGGTGCAGACCATCCACTCGGGGCGGGCGAACTTGGGGTCCATGCCCAGCACGAAGCACTCCTCGTCCGAGATGCGCTTGAAGATCTCGTGCACCCGCTCGGGGCTCAGCAGGATCTTCTTCTCCTGGGAATCCTCGTTGACGTGTTTCCACTCGGCGTAGAGCTCCAGCCCCGAGCGCCGGATCCGCGGCTGGTACCGCCCGCACCCCCCGTGGCCCTGGGGGGCATTAATGGGGGAAAAGGGGCATTAACGGGGTCCCAGGGGCACTGACCCACGGGGGCTGGTACCGCCCGCACCCCCCGTGGCCCTGGGGGCACCAGAGGGAGCATTAACGGGGGAAAAGGGGCATTAACAGGGTCCCAGGGGCACTGACCCACGGGGGCTGGTACCGCCCGCACCCCCCGTGGCCCTGGGGGGCAAAAAACGGGGCATTAACGGGGGAAAAGGGGTGTTAATGGGGTCAAAGGGGTATTAATAGGGTCACACGGGCATTAACAGGGGGTTAAAAGGGGCATTAATGGGGTAAAAGGGGCATTAACAAAGTTCCAAGGGCTGGTACCGCCCACACCCCCCGTGGCCCTGGGGGGCAAAAAACGGGGCATTATTGGGGTAAAAGGGGCATTAATGGGGTAAAAGGGGCATTAACAGAGGCTTAAAAGGGGCATTAATGGGGTAAAAGGGGCATTAACAGGGTCCCAGGGGCACTGACCCACAGGGGTTGGTACTGCCCACACCCCCCGTGGCCCTGGGACTCCAGAGGTGGATTTTGGGACTCCAGGGCTGGATTTTGGGACTCCAGGGCTGGATTTTGGGACTCCAGGGCTGGATTTTGGGACTCCAGGGCTGGATTTTGGGACTCCAGGGCTGGATTTTGGGACTCCAGGGCTGGATTTTGGGACTCCAGGGCTGGATTTTGGGACTCCAGGGCTGGATTTTGGGACTCCAGGGCTGGATTTTGGGACTCCAGGGCTGGATTTTGGGACTCCAGGGCTGGATTTTGGGACTCCAGGGCTGGATTTTGGGACTCCAGGGCTGGATTTTGGGACTCCAGGGCTGGATTTTGGGACTCCAGGGCTGGATTTTGGGACTCCAGGGCTGGATTTTGGGACTCCAGGGCTGGATTTTGGGACTCCAGGGCTGGATTTTGGGACTCCAGGGCTGGATTTTGGGACTCCAGGGCTGGATTTTGAGACTCCAGGGCTGCATTTTGGGACTCCAGGGCTGCATTTTGGGGCTCCAGGGCTGCATTTTGGGGCTCCAGGGCTGCATTTTGGGGCTCCAGAGGTGGATTTTGGGACTCCAGAGGTGGATTTTGGGACTCCAGAGGTGGATTTGGGGCTCCAGAGGTGGATTTTGGGACTCCAGGACTGGATTTGGGGACTCCAGGACTGGATTTTCAGGGTCCAGAGGTGGATTTTGGTGCCCAGGGCTGGATTTTGAGGGTCTGAGGGTGAATCTGGGGACCAAGGGCTGGATTTTGGGACTCCAGGGCTGGATTTTGGGACTCCAGAGGTGGATTTTGGGACTCCAGAGGTGGATTTTGGGACTCCAGGGCTGGATTTTGGGGCTCCAGGGCTGGATTTTGGGGTGCCCACCTTCTCCTTGGTGAGGTCCTCGTCGCCCTCGGGCTGCTCCACCCCAAATTTGTGGTCCATCTCCTCGCCCCCCTCGCAGATGTTCTTGCCCTTGCACAGGTCGTACACGTGGGTCAGCCTCTTCTTGGGCTGCCCCTTGGACTTGCCCAGGATGTCCTTGATCTTGGGGTTGTTCTGCCCAAAAAAACACACCGGTCTGGGGTCAGAAACGGTCATTTTGGGGTCATGGAGCAGCTTGGGGTCAGAAAAGTTGGGTTTGGGGTTACAAAAGTGGGGTTTGGGGTCACTAAAGTTGGGTCTGGGGTCACTAAAGTTGGGTTTGGAGTTACAAGAGTTGGGTTTGGGGTTACAAGAGTTGGGTTTGGGGTCACTAAAGTTGGGTTTGGGGTCACTAAAGTTGGGTCTGGGGTTACAAAAGTTGGGTTTGGGTCACTGAAGTTGGGTTTGGGGTCACTAAAGTTGGGTTTGGGGTCACTAAAGTTAGGTTTGGGGTTACAAAAGTTGGGTTTGGGTCACTAAAGTTGGGTTTGGGGTCACTAAAGTTGGGTTTGGGGTCACTAAAGTTGGGTCTGGGGTTACAAAAGTTGGGTTTGGGTCACTAAAGTTGGGTTTGGGTCACTAAAGTTGGGTTTGGGGTCACTAAAGTTGGGTTTGGGGTCACCGAAGTTGGGTCTGGGGTCACCGAAGTTGGGTTTGGGGTCACCGAAGTTGGGTTTGGGTCACTAAAGTTGGGTTTGGGGTCACTAAAGTTGGGTTTGGAGTCAAAAAGGGTCATTTGGGGTCACATGGTGGTTTTGGGGTTGTTAAAATCGGGTTTGGGGGTCACTAAAATGGGGTTGGGGGTCACTAAAATCAGTCTTGGGGTGACAAAAGTCGGGTTTGGGGTCACTAAAGGCAAGTTTGGGGGCCCTAAAGTCGGGTTTGGGGTTCCTAAAGTCGGGTTTGGGGTCTCTCCCTGGTCCCTCCCCATCTCCAGGGCTCCAAGGACCACCTGGCAGGTGACAACCCCGTGTGTCCCCAAGTCCTGTCACCTGCCCTTGATGCCCCCCAACTCTGTCACCCCCTCTTGGTGTCCCCTCACTTTGTCACCCCCTTTGGTTGTCCCCCCACTCTGTCACCTTTTCTTGGTGTCCCCCCCCTTTGTCACCCTCTTTGGTTGTCCCCCAACACTGTCACCTCCTCTCTGGGGTGTCCCCTCACTTTGTCACCCCCTCTTTGGTGTCCCCCCACTCTGTCACCTTCTCTCTGGGGTGTCCCCTCACTTTGTCACCCTCTTTGGTTGTCCCCCAACTCTGTCACCTCCTCTTGCTGTCCCCCCAACTCTGTCACCTGTTCTCTGGGGTGTCCCCCCACTTTGTCACCCCCTCTCTGGGGTGTCCCCCCACTTTGTCATGCCCTCTTTGGTGTCCCCCCATTTTGTCACCCTCTTTGGTGTCCCCTCACTTTGTCACCTTCTTTGGTTGTCCCCCAACTCTGTCACCCCCTCTCGGTGTCCCCTCACTTTGACACCCCCTTTTGGTTGTCCCCTCGCTTTGTCCCCCCCTCTTTTGTTGCCCTCCCCACTCTGTCACCCCCCACCCCACCCCAGCACCCCCCAAACCCCCCCAGGTGCCACCACCCCCCCGGTTGCCCCCTCCCCTCCCCAGCCCCTCCTGGCTGCGGTTTTGGGGAGCCCCCCCCCGTGTTTCTGGGGGTGTTTCTGGGGGTGTTTCTGGGGGTCTCACCGAGTCCACGAGCAGTTTGGAGCAGAAGAAGCAGACACAGCGCAGGATCTTCATGGTCTTGCCCAGGAAGCCCACGTGGAACACGGGCTTGGCCAGCTCGATGTGCCCAAAGTGCCCCGGGCACTCCGTCATGTTCCCTGCGGGCACCGGGGGCAGGGGGTCACGCTGGGGGGCTTGGGGGGCACGGGGGGGGGGGTTGGGGGGCACTGAGGGGGGTTTGGGGGCACCACAGCGGGGTTTGGGGGCACTAAAGTCAGGTTTGGGGACACAAAGAGTCATTATGTGTCACCACAGGGGGGTTTGGGGGGCACTGAGGGGGGTTTGGGGGCACTAAAGTCAGGTTTGGGGACACTGAAAGTGGGTTTGGGGACATTAGAGGTGGGTTTGGGGGCACTAAAGGTGGGTTTGGGGTCACTAAAGTCAGGTTTGGAGACACTGAAAGTGGGTTTGGGGACAAAAAGGGTCATTTTGGGGTCACTAAAGGTGGGTTTGGGGTCACTAAAGTCAGGTTTGGAGACACTGAAAGTGGGTTTGGGGACAAAAAGGGTCATTTTGGGTCACTAATGTTGGGTTTGGGGTCACCAGAGGGTCATTTTGGGTCACTGCAGGTGGGTTTGGGGACACACAGGGTCATTTTGGGGTCACTAACAGTGGGTTTGGGGTCGCTAGAGAGGGGTTTGGGGACACTAGAGGGGGGTTTGGGGACACAAAGGGTCATTTTGGGGTCACTAAAGGGGGGTTTGGGGTCACTAAAGGTGGGTTGGGGGTCACTGAAGGTGGGTTTAGGGATACAAAGGGTCATTTTGGGTCACTAATGTTGGGTTTGGGGTCACTAGAGGGTCATTTTGGGTCACTAAAGGTGGGTTTGGGGACACAAAGGGTCATTTTGGGTCACTAATGGTGGGTTTGGGGACACTGAAGGTGGGTTTGGGGACACAAAGAGTCATTTTGGGTCACTCATGTTGGGTTTGGGGACACTAGAGGGGGGTTTGGGGACACACAGGGTCATTATGGGTCACTAACAGTGGATTTGGGGTCACGGAGAGTGGGTTTGGGGACACAAAGGGTCATTTTGGGGTCACTAAAGTCAAGTTTGGGGACACAAAGGGTCATTTTGGGTCACTGAAGGTGGGTTTGGGGACACAAGGGGTCATTTGGGGTCACTAAAGGTGGGTTTGGGGACACTGAAGGTGGGTTTGGGGACACAAGGGGTCATTTGGGGTCACTAAAGGTGGGTTTGGGGTCACTAAAGGGGGGTTTGGGGTCACTAAAGGTGGGTTTGGGGACACTGAAGGTGGGTTTGGGGACACTGAAGGTGGGTTTGGGGTCACTAGAGGTGGGTTTGGGGACACTGAAGGTGGGTTTGGGGTCACTAGAGGTGGGGTTGGGGACACAAAGAGTCATTTTGGGGTCATCGATGTCAGGTTTGGAGTCACTAAAGTTGAGTTTGGGGTCACTAAAGTTGAGTTTGGGGATCCAGGGTCCCCCACGGGGGGGGTTTGGGGGCCCAGGACTCTCCCATGAGAATTTAGGGGTTCAGGGTCCCCCACGGGGGAGGGTTTTGGGGGCCCAGGACCCCTCCTGGGGGTGTTTTGGGGGCGCAGCCCCCCCCCTCACCAGCGCAGGTCTGGCAGCGCCCCGTCCTCTCGATGACGCCCTGCCGGGGGTCCATGAGCCCCCCCAGTTTGGGGCGGCCCCCCTCGGTGGTCTCGGGGTATTTGATGCCCCCCTCGGTCACAGACATCCGTTTCTGGGGGAGGGGGGGGAAAAAAGGGGGCAACTGAGGCACGTGGGGACCCCCCAGACCCCCCAATTCATCCACGACACCCCCCAGCACCCCAAGAACCCCAACTCACCCCCCCAGAACCCCAAAAGGGGGGGACACCCTAAGTTACCCTCCCCAGGTGAGCACGACCACCTCAATGCACCCCAAAAGTCTCACACCCCCTGGACACCCCCTGAGATCCCCCCCCTGGCCCTTCAGGGGGTGTCCAGGGACCCCAAAACCCCTCCAGGGATCCCAATAACCCTTCAGGGACCCCAAAACCCCTCCAGGGACCCCAAAACCTCTTCAGAAATCCCAATAACCCTTCAGGGACCCCAAAACCCCTCCAGGGACCCCCAAAACTCCTCCAGAAATCCCAATAACCCTTCAGGGACCCCAAACCTTTCAGGGCACCCCCGGGGACCCACACGGCTCTTCAGGGGGTCCCAGGGACCCCCAAAGGGACCCCCCAAAAGGTTTGACACCTCTGGGGAGTCCAAATCACCCCTTTTAGAGGGTCCCTGGGTGGGGGCTGTCCAGGGACCCCAAAGTCCCTCCAGGCACCCCAAGACCCCTCCAGGGGACCCCCAGGGACCCCAAAACCTTTTCAGACCCCCCTCCAAGACGCTTCCAAAGACCCCTCCTGGCCCTCCAGGACACCCCAAAGCTTTTCCAGAGGTTCCCTGAGCACCCCCAGGGACCCCCAAACCCTTCCAGGGCACCCTGAGCCACTCCCAGGGACCCCAAAGCTCTTTCAGAGCCCCCCTAAAGACCCTCAGGAACCCCAACCCTCCTTCACAACCCCCCGAAGCTCTTCTAGAGACCCCCCGGGTGCCCCCAGGAACCCCAAAACCCCTCCAGGGCCCCTCAAAGCTCTTCTAGAGGCCTCCTGGGCACCCCAAGGACCCCAAATCCCCTCCAGGACACTCTGAGCCACTCCCAGGGACCCCTAAACCACTCCAAAGACCCCTGGGCACCCCCAGGGATCCCGAAACCCTTTCAAAGCACCACAAAGTTCTTCCAGAGCCCCCCTGAACCACTCCCAGGAAACCCAAAGACCCCCAGACACCCTGAGCCACTCTCAGGGACCCCAAATCCCCTCCAGGGCATCCCAGTGCCCTTCCAGAGACCCCCCTAAACACCCTCGGGGACCCCAAACCCCCTTCAGGGCTCCCCGAGCCACTCCCAGGGAAGCCAAACACCCCCGGACACCTTGAGCTACTTCCAGGGGCCCCAAAGCCCCTCCAGGGCACCCCAATGCTCTTCCAGGGGCTCCTTGAGGTCCCCAACACCTTCCAGACCCCCCTGTCCACCCCAAGACCCCCCAAACCCCCTCAGGACCCCCCAAACCCCTCACGCGTTCACTCCTCCGGGCCTGCGGGGGGCGCTGTCCTCCCCCCTCCCAGGGGCCGCTCCGTCCCCCCCTCTCGGTGCCCCCGGCGCCATTTCCCGCCGCCGCTTCTCCCTCAGCCGCCGGCCCCGCTCCCCGCCCGGGCCCCGGTACCATCTCATCGGGGCTGAGGATGCCGAACTGGACCCGTTTGATGGTTCGCAGCGGGCAGGCGCTGTCGCCCGAGGGCGGTCCGCCGTGCATGGCGCCGCTTGGGGGGGGGGGTCGCGGCCTGGCGCCGCTCAGGCTGCTCAAAATAAACCTTTTCACCCTTTGGGGGGGGTTAATTAAACCCCGCCCGGGACTTCTGAGGGGAGCGCCCCCTCAGAGCCCCTCACGGAGCCCCCGGCCGGAGCCCCCCCCTTTTTAGCTCCGGCCGCTCCGCGCTCACGGCGCGACTGAAGAGTATGGGGCGCCCGCGCCACCTTTTATAGACTCGGCCCCCGCGCGCCGCCGAAAGGGGGCGTGGCCGGAGCGTACCAAGCGCCTCACGGCCCAAAGGGGGCGACGGAAGAGAATCCGCCGGGCGAGGAGGGAGCGGCGCGGCGCGCGATGGCGTCTGAGGGAAGCGGAGAGAGGGAAGGGGAGAAAGAGGCGGCGGCCGCGCCCTGAGACCCCCGCGGGACGCGCCGCGGCAGAACCTCCACCCCGCTCCGGCGCGGTGAGATCGCCTCATGAATAATTCATAAGCGAAGCCACGCCCCCCGCGCCCGAGCTGGGGGAGATCGCGGGGGCGACCGGAGGGTGACGGAGATTGACGGAAATGGCCGAAGCGCTGACGAGGGTAGGCGGGGATCCCCGAAGGGCCGCCGGGGGGTGACGGAAATGGCCGAAGTCACCCGGAGATGGCCGAACGCTGAGGGAAGGTGACGGAAGTTACCGAAGTACAGGCGGAGGGTGCCGAAAGCTGCCGAAGAGCTGACGGAAATGGCCGAAGCGCCGCTCCGGCCGCGGCCTGCGCAGCCCCGGCCTCGCCCGCCCGGACCCGGCCGCTCTCGGCGCTCCAGGCCCGGCCGCGGCCGCTGGGAAAGGCCGAGGCTTCGGGGCCTGGACCGGAGGGGGCGGCGGGGAAGGGGCTGGGGGAGGCCAGAGGGGGTGGGGGAGTGTTTAGAGGGGGAGAAGGGAGGGGGCGCAGGGAGGGGTGGGGAGGGAGGTTGGGGGGGCAGAAGGGGGTAGTTTGGAGGAGCAGGAGGGGTCGGAGGGTATTTAGGGGTTTGGGGGTATTTCGGAGGAGCAGGAGGGGTTGAGGGGCAATTGGGGCAGGAAAAGTAGATCTGGGGAGAGCAGGAGGGGTTGGAGGGGGCAGGAAGGGGTTGGGGCATAATTGGGGCAAGAAAGGGGAATTTGGGGGGAGCAGGAGGTTTGGGGGGGACAGAGGGGTTGGGGGGTGTTTAGGAGGAGCAGGAGGAGATTGGGGGATAATTGGGGCAAGAAAGGGGGAGTTTGGGGGGCACTTTTGGGCAGGGAGGGAGAATTTAGGGGGATCGCTTGGGGGGGCAGGAAAAAGGTGTTCGGGGGCACAGGGAGGGTTGGGGGGCAACTGGGACTGGGAAGGGGCAATTTGGGCACTGGGGGGTATTTTGGGGGGACAGGGAGGGGATTTTTCCCCCCCTGTGTCATTCCCAGGGTCTCCCTTGTCACCAGGGGGGTTCAGGTCACCCCATCCAGGGTGTCCCCCGGTGTCACCGTGTCCCCTTGCTGTCGGTGCCATCCCCATTCTCTGTGTGTCCCCCCCCGGCCCCAGCGGGATCTTGTCACCATCACTGGTCCCTGGTGGGGTCTGGGGGTCCCCCCTCACCGCTGGGCTGAAACGGTGGGACAGTGGGACACGGGGTGTGACACGGGGTGACGCAACAGCGTGACACAGGTGTGACACGTGACATGGCAGCACCACATGTGTGACACAGGTGTGACATGGGGTGATGCAACAGCGTGACACAGGTGTGACACGTGACATGGCAGCACGACACAGGTGTGACACGGTGTGACATGGGGTGACACAACAGCGTGACACAGGTGTGACACGTGACATGGCAGCACCACATGTGTGACACAGGTGTGACACGGGGTGACACAACAGCGTGACACAGGTGTGACGTGATAGCGTGACATGGGGTGTGACACAGCAGGGACAGGCGTGACATCGGTGACACGACAGGGTGACACGGGTGTGGTGCGTGGTGTGACAGGCGTTGCCCGTGTCACCGTGCAACAACGTGACCGCGGCACCACCGGACACCCGATGGGCCCCGTGACACGGCTGTGACACCGCGTGGCACAGCCTGACACGTGACACACCCACACAGCCCCGTGTGGCACAATCTGAGGTACAACCGAAGGGTACAACTAAGGGTACAACCCACCCCACAGCTGGACACACAACACGACACACAACATGACTGTGACACCACATGATACAGCCGGACACGGGACACAACCCGCGTGGCACAGCCTGACACGGGACATGGCGTGACACAGCCGGCCCCACGGCGACAGTGTGACACGAGGTGACACAACGTGTGACACCGGGAGGGCAGCAACCCCCGAGACACCCCCCCATACACACACACACGGAGGGGGGGGGCTGTGCTACCTCTGGACGCGGCTGTTGTGTCACCGGTTGGGTGTCACCGGTTGGGTGTCACCGGTTGGGTGTCACTGGTTGGGTGTCACCGGTTGGGTGTCACTGCACCCCGGCTGTGCCCCCAGTTTTGTGCTGTGGTTGTGTGTCACCGTGTCCCCGGTTGTACCCTCAGCTGTGTCCCCAGTTGTCACTCGTTCTGTCCCCAGTTTGTCCCCAATTTTGTGTCACCGTGTCCCTGGTTGTGCCCTCAGTTGTGTGTCACCGTGTCCCCGGTTGTACCCTCAGTTGTGTCCCCTGTTCTGTCTTGTTGTGCCCCCACTTGTGTGTCACCGTGCCCCCGGTTGTACCCCCAGCTGTGTCCCCAGTTGTCACTCGTTCTGTCCCCAGTTTGTCCCCAACTTTGTGTCACCGTGTCCCCGGCTGTGCCCCCAGCTGTCCCGGGGTTGCACCCCAAGCTGTGTGTTGCTGTACCCAGAGTTGTGCCCCCCGGCTGTGCCCCCGCTTGTGTCCCGCTGTCACCTCACCCGTGTCCCCGCCTGTGTCCCCCTCGGTTGTTCCCCCACCCGTGTCCTGCTGTGCCTCAGTTTCTGCCTCTGGTTGTGTCTCACTCTCCCCCCCCCCCGACTGTGTCCCCACTGCCCCCCCAGTTGTGTCCCAACACCCCCTTGGTTGTCACCCCCGGCTGTGTCCCCAGTCCTGTCCCCTGTTGTGCCCCTCCTGGTGCCCCCACCTGCGTCTCCACCTGTGCCCCCCTGGGTTGTGTCCCCTGGGTTTGTCACCCTGACTGTCCCCCCAGCTGTGACACCCCCCCCTCCCCCAGTTTTGTCCCCCTGACTGCCTGTGCCCCCCCCACTGTCCCCCGGTTGTGTCCCTCCCGTGTCCCCCCATGTCCCCCCTCAATGTCACCCCTCCCATGTCCACCCTCAATGTCCCCCCATGTCACCCCCCTCATGTCCCCCCCCATGTCCCTCCTCAGTGTCCCCCCCATGTCCCCCATCCCATGTCACCCCCCCGAATGTCCCCCCCGTGGGGCGGGGGGTTCCCCTCCATATCCCCCCTCCCATGTCCCCTCCTACCCCCCCCGATGTCCCCCCATGTCCCCCCCCATGTCCCCCCTCAATGTCTCCCCTCCATGTCCCCCGCCATGTCCCCCCTCCCATGTCCCACTATGTCCCCCCCCATGTCCCTCCTCAGTGTCCCCCCCATGTCCCCCCCTCCCATGTCCCCCCTCCCGAATGTCCCCCCCGTGGGGCAGAGGGTTCCCCTCAATGTCTCCCCCCATGTCCCCCCTCAGTGTCCCCCTCCCATGTCCCCCCTCCCATGTTCCCCCCCCATGTCCCCCCCCATGTCTCCCCTCCCATGTCCCCCCATGTCCCTCCCCAGTGTCCCCCCCATGTCCCCCCTCCATGTCCCCCCCCTCCCGAATGTCCCCCCCGTGGGGCGGAGGGTTCCCCTCCATGTCCCCCCTCCCATGTCCCACTATGTCCCCCCCTATGCCCCCCCCCAATGTCTCCCCCCCCATGTCTCCCCTCCCATGTCCTCCCATGTCCCCCCCCAGTGTCCCCCCCCCGAATGTCCCCCCCGTGGGGCGGAGGGTTCCCCTCCATGTCCCCCCTCCCATGTCCCCCCCCATGTCCCTCTTCAGTGTCCCCCCCATGTCCCCCCTCAATGTCCCCCCTCTCATGTCCCCCCCCAGTGTCCCCCCCCCGAATGTCCCCCCCGTGGGGCGGAGGGTTCCCCTCCATGTCCCCCCTCCCATGTCCCCCCCCATGTCCCTCCTCAGTGTCCCCCCCATGTCCCCCCTCAATGTCCCCCCTCTCATGTCCCCCCCCAGTGTCCCCCCCCCGAATGTCCCCCCCGTGGGGCGGGGGGTTCCCCTCCATGTCCCCCCTCCCATGTCCCCGCTCAGTGTCCCCCCTCAATGTCCCCCCTCCCATGTCCCCCCCCCAGTGTCCCCCCCCCCCGAATGTCCCCCCCGTGGGGCGGGGGGGTCCCTCCCTCCCTCCCACCCGGGGCCCAACGCGCCGCCTCCATCTTGTGCCGCCGCCGCCGCCGCCGCCGCGACATCACCCGGCCCCGGGACAGGCCCCGGTAACGACCCCCCTCCCCCTGCCCCGGGACCCCCACGAGCCCCGGGACCACCCCCCGCTGCACCGGGACCCCCCTCCCGCCCCCTCCCCCGAGGGGGCGTCGCGACCCCCCCCCCCTCCCTCCTCCCCTCTCTCCCCACGTCCCGCCTGTCACTGTCGCGACCCCCCCCCCTCCATCCCCCCGACAGCGACCCCCGGGGAGGGGGGGCCGCGACCCTCCACCCCCCTCATCGCCTTGGGTCACGCCCACCCCCTAAATCCACCCCCCGCCCCATAAATGCTCCCCAAACCCCCCAAACACCCCCCCGCCTCCCCCAAACACCCTTGCGGGACCCCCGAAGTGCCCCCCCAAAGCCCCCAAAGTGCCCCCCCGGGGCTCCCCGAAGTTCCCCGTCCCCCTGCGACACTCCCTGTCACCCCCCCCCACACCCAGAACGTCCCTCCCCCGCCTCAGGACCCCCCTCTGCCCCCCCCCAAACGCCACTTGTCCCCCCCCGAGCCCCCCAAAGTGCTGCTGGGAGGGGGGGGCTGCACCCGGGGGGGTGTCGGGGGGTGCGACTGTTGGGGGGGGGGGAGGGTGTTGCGTGTTTGTGGCGTGGGGGTGGGTGTGTTTTGGGGGGGTGTGTTTTGGGGGGGTGTGTTTTGGGGGGGTGTGTTTTGAGGGGGGGTGTGTTTTGGGGGGTGGGTGTGTGTGTGTGTCAGGTGTCCCTGTGCAGGTGGGAGTGTGACAGGTCCCTGTGCGGGTGCGTGACAGCTCCCTGGGTGGTTGTGTGTCCGTGTGTCAGGCGTCCCCGTGCGGCTGTTTGTCCGTGGGCGGGCGCGTGTCCGTGTGTCAAGTGTCTAAGTACGGTTGTTTGTCCGTGGGCAGTTGTTTGTCCGTGGGCAGTTGCGTGTCGTATCCGTGTGCAGGTGTCGTGTCCGCGTGCGACTGTGTGTCGCATCCATGTACGGGTCTGTGTCATGTCTGTGTGTGACTGTGTGTCGCATCCCTGTGCGGGTGTGAGTGTGTCATGTCTGTGTGCGGTTGTTTGTCCGTGTGTGACTGTGTCACATCCCTGTGCGGGTGTGAGCGTGTCATGTCCGTGTGTGGCTGTTTGTGTGTGACTGTGTGTGAGTGTGTCATGTCCGTGTGTGGCTGTTTGTGTGTGACTGTGTGTCGTATCCCTGTGCGGGTGTGAGTGTGTCATGTCCGTGTGCGGTTGTTTGTCCGTGTGTGACTGTGTCACATCCCTGTGCGGGTGTGAGCGTGTCATGTCCATGTGTGGCTGTTTGTCCATGGGCAGTTGTGTTTGTGTGTGACTGTGTGTCGTATCTCTGTGTGGGTGTGTGAGTGTGTCATGTCTGTGTGCGGTTGTTTGTCTGTGTGTGACTGTGTGTCGTGTTCCTGTGCGGGTGTGAGTGTGCCATGTCCATGTGTGGCTGTTTGTCCGTGTGTGACTGTGTGTCACATCCCTGTGCGGGTGTGAGAGTGTCATGTCCGTGTGTGGCTGTTTGTGTGTGACTGTGTGTTGTATCCCTGTGCAGGTGTGAGTGTGTCACGTCCTTGTGTGGTTGTTCATCTGTGTACAGGTGTGTGTCATGTCCATGTGTGGCTGTTTGTCCGTGTGTGACTGTGTGTCGTGTTCCTGTGCGGGTGTGAGTGTGTCAGGTCTGTGTGTGGTTGTTCATCCATGGGCAGGTGTGTGCCATATCCGTGTGTGGTGGTTCATCTGTGGGCAGTTGTGTGTCATATCCCTGTGCGGGTGTGAGTGTGTCATGTCCATGCGCGGTTGTTTGTCCATGTGTGACTGTGTGTCATATCCCTGTGCGGGTGTGAGTGAGTGTGTCAGGTCTGTGTGTGGCTGTTTGTCCGTGTGTGGCTGTTTTTCCATGTGTGACTGTGTCGTATCCCTGTGCGTGTGTGTGTGTGTCATGTCTGTGTGCGGTTGTTTGTCCGTGTGTGACTGTGTCGTATCCCTGTGCGGGTGTGTGTGTGTCATGTCCGTGTGTGGCTGTTTGTGTGTGATTGTGTGTGAGTGTGTCATGTCCGTGTGTGGCTGTTTGTCCGTGTGTGACTGTGTGTCATGTTCCTGTGCGGGTGTGAGTGCATCATGTCCGTGTGTGGCTGTTCATCTGCGGGCAGTTTTGTGTTGTATCCCTGTGCGGGTGTGAGTGTGTCAGGTCTGTGTGTGGTTGTTCATCTGTGTACAGGTGTGTGTCATGTCTGTGTGTGGCTGTTTGTCCGTGTGTGACTGTGTGTCACATCCCTGTGTGGGTGTGAGTGGGCCATGTCCGTGTGTGGCTGTTTGTCCGTGTGTGACTGTGTGTCAGGTCCGTGTGTGGTTGTGTTTGTCAGGTTGTTCGTGTGGTTGTGCATCCCTGTGTGGTTGTGTGTTGTGTCTGTGTGCGGTTGTTTGTCCGTGTGCGGGTGTGTGTCAGGTCCCTGTGTGATTGTCCATCCGTGTGCGGGTGTGTGTCAGGTCTGTGTGTGATTGTCCATCCGTGTGCGGGTGTATGTCCACGTGTCGAGTGTCTGTGGGGGTTTGTCTGTGTGTGGTTGTTGTCTGTGTGCAGTTGGGTGTTGTATCCATGTGTGGCTGTTTGTCCAAGCCCAGTTGTGTGTTGTATCTGTGGGGGGGTGTCAGATCCGTGTGTATGTGGGTGTGGGTGTGTGTCAAGTGTCCGTGTGGGGTTGTTTGTCCGTGTGGGGTTGTTTGTCCATGTGCAGTTGTGTATCCATGAGGGTGTTGTTTGTCCGTGTGTGGCTGTGTGTCTGTGAGGGGGTTGTTTGTGTGTGGTTGTGTGTCCCTGAGGGTGTGAGGGTGTTGTCTGTGTGTGGCTGTGTCAGGTCTGTGTGTGGCTGTGTCAGGTCCGTGTGTGTAGTTGCGTCACATGTGTGTGTATGTCACATGTGTGTGTCTCACACGTGACATGTGTGTTGTGTGCTCTGTGTGCGCTGTGTGTGTTCTGTGTGTCACACGTGTGTGTTGTGTGTCACATGTATGTGTTGTGTGTGTGTCACACGTGTGTGTTCTGCGTGTCACACGTGTGTGTTGTGTGCTCTGTGTGTGCTCTGCGTGTTGTGTGCGTGTCCCACACGTGTGTTTGTGTCCCGTGTCCCCCCGGGGGGGTGTCTCCCCCCCCCCCCCCCGTGACACGGTGACACCTCCGTGTGTCCCCCCATTCCCCCGGTTCCCCCTCTGACCACGCCCCCTTCCCTCTGACCACGCCCACACGTCCCACCCATCTCTGCTCTCGGCCACGCCCCGATTGGCCCCGCCCCTCCATACCACGCCCCCTTCTGACCCCGCCCCCTTTGGCTCCTCCCCCCGCAGCCTCCGCCGGCTCCTTTAACACCCCCCGCGGCAGGACGGGGCCCCGTGACGTCACTCCCAGCCCAGCCAATGAGCATCCAGGTGAGCAAACGACGTCAGCGCGACGCACACTCTCCCATTGGCCGCCCACAAAGAGCGGGCGGGGCCAGAGAGGGGGCGTGGCCTCCCCTTCGCTGCCCCTGATTGGTCGCAGGTGAAAGGTGTTTCCCACGGGGGGGGGGAGGGGGAGGAGCCTGGAGGGGGGTCCGGGGGGTTGGGGGGGGAGGGGGGTGTGTTTCCATGGCAACAGTTGGGTGACACTTCGCCCCCCCCCCACCCCCGGTGACGTCGCGGACGGACAGAGTTGTCAGGCGGCTCCGGGGGTACCTGGGGGGGGGGCGGGGGGGGAGGGGGACACACACGGAGTGGGGGAGGGGTGGGGGGTCTGTGTGTGTCCCCCCCCCCCCTCCGGTGACACTCGGGGTCCCCCCCCCGGTGCCCCCCGGGGGTTGTCGCGGGTTGTTCCGGGTGCCGGGGGGGGGTTGGGGAGGCTCGGGGGGGGTGGGAGGGGATCCAGGGGGGGTCGGGGGGTGCATGGGGGGGGTGTCCCGGTTGTAGCGGCCGCCTCAAGTTGTTCCCGCCCCCCTCCCCCCTCCCCCCCTCCTCCGGGTGTCCCCCAACCTGCGTCACCCCCGGTGCCCCTCCCCCCTCCGCGTGTCACACCCCTCCCCCCCCGGCTTGTCACCCCCTGCTTGCGTCACCCCCCACGCTGTGACACCCCCCCCCCCGCGCGTGACACACCCCCCGCGACGTCACTCTGATGCCTGATGACGTCACACCACGCCCGGGCCCCGCCCCACCCCGAGCTCCCCCCTCGTGACGTCACTGAGGTCCCCTCTCGCGGTGACGGTGAGGCCACACCCCCGACCCCCCCCGGGTGACGTCACACAACGCCTGACACGCCCCCCAGTGATGTCACACCACCCCTGACCCCCCCATGACATCACTCTGACTCCTGATGACATCACAGCACACCCGAGCCCCCCTGTGACGTCACTGATGTCCCCTCGTGGTGACAATGATGTCACACCCACCCCATGACATCACTCTGACTCCTGATGACATCACAGCAGGCCTGAGCCCCCCATGACATCACTGACGTCCCCTCGTGGTGGCAATGACGTCACACGCCCCATGTGATGTCACTCTTGTGTTTGATGACGTCACACCACCCCTGACCCCCCCATGACATCACTCTGACTCCTCATGACATCACAGCACACCCGAGCCCCCCTGTGACGTCACCGCTTTGCCGCCCCCTACTTTGTCACCCCCACTCTGTCACCTCCCCATTTTGTCACCCGCGTTCAGGTGTTCTGACCCCCCCCCAGCCCCCCCAGCCCCCCAAATCCAGGTGTTCTGACCCCCCCAACACTCCAAACACCCCAAATCCAGGTGTTCCCACACCCCAGGGACCCCCAAATCCCCCTGTTGTGACCCCTCTCCGTGTGTTCTCCCCCCCCCCCCCAGGAGGCCCGGCCGGCTGTGACCCCTCCCCGAGGACCCCCGGAGCAGCAACACCCAGTCCATGAGGGCCCCGCGCACAGGTGGGGGCACTGGGGGCACTGGGGGGATGGCACTGTGGCACTGTGGGTCCTGCCGTGGGGCAGAGCTGTGGGTTTGGGTCCACCTGTGGGTCCTGTTGTGGGGCAGAGCTGTGGGTCAGGGTCCCACCCTGGGTCGGGGTCAAGCTCTGGGTCCCTCCCTGAGTCTGGTTGTGGGTCAGGCCGTGGGTCAGGGTCAGCTGTGGGGCAGAGCTGTGGGTCAGGGTCAGCCATGGGGCAGAACTGTGGGTCAGAGTCACACTGTGGGTCCATTTGTGGGGCAGAGCTGTGGGTCAGGATCACACTGTGGGGCTGTCTGTGGGTCAGGGTCACACTGTGGGTCTGTCTATGGGTCAGGGTCACACTGTGGGTCAGGCTGTGGGTCAGGGTCACACTGTGGGTCTGTCTGTGGGTCCCACCATGGGTCAGAGCTGTGGGTCAGCATCATGCTGTGGGTCCTGCCGTGGGTCAGGGTCAGCCCATGGGTCAGCCATGGGTCAGGCTGTGGGTCAGGGTCACACTGTGGGTCTGTCTGTGGGTTCAGCTGTGGGGCAGAGCTGTGGGTCTGTCCATGGGTCCCTCTCCCTCCATGGGTCTGTCTGTGGGTCAGGGTCCTGCCGTGGGTCAGAGCTGTGGGTCAGGATCCGTCTGTGGGTCTGTCCATGGATCCCACTCTGGGTCTGGGTCCATCTGTGGGTCCTTCTCTGGGTCCATCCGTGGGTCTGTCTGTGGGTATCAGTCTGTCCGTGGGTCTGTCCGTGGGTCCATTCATGGGTCCCATCTGTGGGTCCATCTGTGGGTCTGTCCGTGTGTCCCGCTTTGGGTCCGGGTCTGTCTGTGGGTCTGTCTGTGGGTCTGTCTGTGAGTCATGCTCTGTCCGTGGGACCCAGCTGTGGGTCTGTCCGTGGTTCTGTCCGTGTGTCCCGCTCTGGGTCCGGGTCTGTCCGTGGGTCCCATCTGTGGCTCTGTCCATCGGTCCATCTGTGGGCCCCATCTGTGGGTCTGTCCGTGTGTCTGTCCGTGTGTCCCGCTCTGGGTCCGGGTCTGTCCGTGGGTCTGTAGGTCAGGATCTGTCCGTCTCTGTCAGTCGGTCTGTCCGTGGGTCCATCCATGGGCCCCATCCGTGTCTCTGTCCGTCGGTCCGTCTGTGGGCCCCATCTGTGGGTCTGTCTGTGGGTCTGTCTGTGTGTCTGTAGGTCAGGATCGATCCATGTCTCTGTCAGTCGGTCCATCTGTGGGCCCCATCTGTGGGTCCGTCCGTGTCTCTGTCCGTGGGTCCCATCTGTGGGTCTGTCCCTGTCTCTGTCCGTGGGTCCCGCTCCGTCCGTCGGTCCGTCCATGTCTCTGTCCGTGGGTCCGTCCGTGTCTCTGTCCGTGGGTCCGTCCGTGTCTCTGTCCGTGGGTCCCACTCCGTCCGTGGGTCCGTCCGTGTCTCTGTCCGCGGGTCCCGCTCCGTCCGTCGGTCCGTCCGTGGGTCCGTCCGTGTCTCTGTCCGTGGGCCCCATCTGTGGGTCCGTCCGTGTCTCTGTCCGCGGGTCCCGCTCCGTCCGTCGGTCCGTCCGTGGGTCCGTCCGTGTCTCTGTCCGCGGGTCCCGCTCCGTCCGTCGGTCCGTCCCTGTTCCCCCCTCAGGGCGCGGCCGCCATTTTGAGCCGCCGCCGGTGCCCGAGGAGGCCCCGAGACGCAAAATGGCTCCGCGGGGCCGCGGGGGGGGAACCGGGACGGGACGGGGGTGACGGGGGAGCGACCCCCGGGCCCGGCCCCACAGAACGGGGGGACCCCCGTTCCAGCCCCACAGAACGGGGACCCCCGGCCTCACCCCACAGCACAGAGACCCCCGGCCTCACAGAACGGGGACCCCCAGGACATGGTGTGGGGAGACACCCGGACTCACCCCACAGAACAGAGACCCCCGGCCTCACAGAACGGGGACCCCAGGACATGGTATGGGGAGACACCCGGACTCACCCCACGGCACAGAGACCCCCGGCCCCACAGAACGGGGACCCCCAAGCCCAGCCCCACAGAACGGGGGGACCCCCGGGACATGGTGTGGGGGGACCCCCGGACTTACCCCACAGAACAGAGACCCCCGGCCCCACAGAACGGGGGGACCCCCGGACTCACCCCACAGAACAGGGACCCCCGACCCCCACAGCATGGGGGGACCCCCAGGCCCAGGTCCACAGAACAGGGGACCCCCAGGACATGGTGTGGGGGGAGCCCCGGACTTACCCCACGGCACAGAGACCCCCGGCCCCACAGAACGGGGATCCTCAGCCTCACCCCACAGAACGGGGGACCCTCAGGACATGGTGTGGGGGGAGCCCCGGACTCACCCCACGGCACAGAGCCCCCGAGGACACGGTGTGGGGGGACCCCTGTCCCGACCCCACAGCATGTGGGGACCCTCAGCCCCATAACACAGGGACCACCACAGTTTGTGAGGACCCCCAACCCCACAGCACAGGACCCCCAGGCCCACGGCATGTGGGGACCCCCAGCCCCATAACCTAGCATGGGGGGACACCTCCCACGGCCCCACAGCATAGGGGGACCCCCGACCCTACAGCATGAGGGGGACCCTGACCCACAGCTGTGGGGTAGGGGGGACAGCAGTGGGGGTGTGGGGCTGGGGGACCCCGAGCCGTGGGGCAGGGGGGATGTCCGGGGATGTGGGGGGCCAGGGGACCCCAATCTATGGGGCAGAGGGACCCCAATCTGTGGGACTGGGGATCCCAATCTGTAGGGCAGAGGGACCCTGATCTGTGGGACTGGGAACCCCAATCTGTGGGGCAGAGGGACCCTGGTCTGTGGGATTGGGGACCCCAATCCATGGGGCAGAGGGACCCTGGTCTGTGGGGCTGGGGGTCCCTAATCTGTGGGACTGATCTGTGGGACTGAGAGACCCCGATCTGTGGGGCTGGGGGTGAAAGTGTGCGGGGCTGGGGACGCCCTGGGCCATGGGGACCCCCAAGCACCCAGAAGGGACCCAGGTGAGCCCCAAAAGGGGCCCCAGTTATTTGGTTGGCCCCATAGAAGGGACCCAGGTGACCCCAAATAGGGGACTCAGGTGTCTGGGTGACCCCAAATAAGGGATCCATCTATCCAGGTGATCCCAAATAGGGGACTCAGGTGTCAGGGTGACCCCAAATACGGGACTCAGGTGTCAGGGTGACCCCAAATAAGGGATCCAGGTGTCCATCCAGTCCCAAATAACAGATTCATCCATCTAGGTGACCTCAGATAGGGGATCCAGGTACCTGAGTGGCCCCAAATAGGGAATCCAGGTGTGTGGGTGACCCCAAAAAAGAGATCCATCTATCCAGGTGATCCCAAATAGGGGATCCAGATACCTGAGTAACCCCAAATAAGGGATCCAGGTATCTGGGTGACCCCAAATAGGGGATCCAGATACCTGGGTGACCCCAAATAGGGGATCCAGGTGTGTGGGTAGGGGACTCAGGTGTCTGGGTGACCCCAAATAAGGGATCCAGGTGTCTGGGTGACCCCAAATAGGGGATCTGGGGATCTGGGTGACCCCAGTTAAGGGATCCATATATCCAGGTGATCCTAAGTAGGGGATCCAGATACCTGGGTGACCCCAAATAGGGGATCCAGGTATCTGGGTGACCCCAAATAGGGGATCTGGGTATCTGGGTGACCCCAGATAAGGGATCCATATATCCAGGTGATCCCAAATAGGGGATCCGGGTATCTCTGTGACCCCAAACAAGGTACCCACGTGTTCTTCCAGCCCCAAATAAGGCGCCCACCCACCCGGGCGCCTCCAACCCACCGTGTGTGTGTCCCCCCTCCCCGTCCAGGTGGCCCGCGCGGGGATGGCTCCGGTCGTGGAGGTGTCGGACGCCGGGCACTGCCGGGCGCTGCTGCTGGAGCTGAACGAGCAGCGGCTGCGGGGCCAGTTCTGCGACGTCACCATCATCGCCGAGGACACCAAGTTCCGCGCCCATAAGAACGTCCTGGCCGCCTCCAGCCCCTTCTTCAAGCGCGCCCTGGCGCAGGAGCCCGCCTGCCCCTCGCCCGCCCAGGTGCTGGAGCTGCCGGGGGTGCAGGCCGGCGTCTTCTCCGACGTCCTCAACTTCATCTACAACTCGCGCCTGGCGGTGCCGTCGCCGGCGGCCGCGCGGGCGCTGGGGGCCGTGGGCCGGCGCCTCGGCATCCCCTCGCTGCAGGGGCTGGAGGCGGGGGGGGGGGCCCCCCTGCCCGCCCCCCGACGCCAACGGCACGTGGACCCCCCCGCCGCCCTCCCCGGGGGACCCCCGCGCGCCCGCCGCCGCCCCCGTGGACCTCACGCTGCCGGCGCGGCCCGGCGAGACGGCGGCGGCGGCGGCGGCGGCGGGCGGGGACACGGCCACGGCGTCGCCCTCGTCGCCCTCGCCGGTGTCGCCGGCCTCCTCCTCGCCGGCCTCGCCGGCCTCGCCGTCGCTGCGCTGCGGGCTGTGCGGGCGCGGCTTCGGCTCGGCGGCCGCGCTGGCCTTCCACGCCAAGCTGCACCGCGGGCGCCGCGGCCTGGCCTGCCGGCACTGCGGCAAGAGCTTCATCCACGTCAAGCGCCTGCAGACGCACGAGGTCGGCTGTCGCGACGGGGACTCGGCCGACGCCGCCGATGCCGCCGTCACCGCTGCCGCTGCCGCCACCACGATAACCACCACCACCACCGCCGGCGTCACCGGCGGCGCCGCGTCGGCGGCGCCCAAGGCGGGCAAGAAGGCGCTGCTGCTGCGGCACCGGGCGCTGCTGGAGCCGGGCCCGGAGCAGGAGCCGGTGGTGAAGGTGGTGGACGGGCAGGTGCTGTACCTGTGCGGGGTGTGCCACCGCTCCTACATGACGCTGTCCAGCCTGAAGCGCCACGCCAACGTCCACTCGTGGCGCCGCAAGTACCCGTGCCGCTACTGCGACAAGGTGTTCGCGCTGGCCGAGTACCGCACCAAGCACGAGGTGTGGCACACGGGCGAGCGCCGCTACCAGTGCATCTTCTGCTGGGACACCTTCGTCACCTACTACAACCTCAAGACGCACCAAAAAGCCTTCCACGGCATCAGCCCGGGGCTCATCGCCTCCGAGAAGACGCCCAACGGCGGCTACCGGCCCAAGCTCAACGCGCTCAAGCTCTACCGGCTGCTGCCCATGCGAGCGCACAAGCGGCCCTACAAGACCTACAGCCAGGGCGCGGTGACGGACGGGGCCGGGGGGGTCCTGCTGCCACCCCCCGCCGCGCCCGGCGGCGGCGGCGACGCCCCGGCGGCCCCCGCGGCCTTCCCGGTGCCGCCGGCGCCGCCGCGGCCGGAGCCGGCGTCGGTGATCGCCTACGGCCGCGCCGCGCCCTCGGTCATCGTGCGCGGCAGTGGCGCCGCCGCCTCCGTCATCGCCTACAACGGGCGGGCGGCCGAGGAGGCGCCGGGCGTGCCCGAGGTGCCGGCGGCGCCCGCGGTGCCGGCGGTGCCCATGAAGAAGCAGGTGCTGCGCGACTACATCGAGGCCCAGCGCGCGGCGGCCGCGGCGGCCGACGGCAACAACGGCAACGACGGCGGCAGCGGCGGCAACGGCGCCGCGGCGCCCGCCCCGAACCCACCGCCCGGCACCGGGACCCCCCGCGGGCGGCGGCACCGGCGGCGGCCGCACCATGACCTACGTGGCCAAGCCGGCGTACGCCGGGTCGGCGGGCGAGGGGCTGTGCCAGATCACGGTGCGCATCGGCGAGGAGGCCATCGTCAAGCGCCGCATCTCCGGCAACGACCTGCGCGGCGACGCCGGCACCGCCGGCACCGCCGGCGACGCCTCGCCCGCCGCCCGCGACGACAGCGATGCCGAGGACCGGCTGTGGCGGCCCTACTACTCCTACAAGCCCAAGCGCAAGGCGGGCGGCGGCGGCGGCGGCGGCACCGCCGTCCCCGGCCTCGGGACCCCCGGCAACGTGGCGGCGGCGGCGGCGGCCAAGAAGCCGCGCTGGCGCCGCAAGCTGCGCTCGCTGCGGTGGGCGCCGGGCGACGGCGACGACGGCGGCGACGATGGCGCCGGGGGGGACGGGCGGCGGCGGCGGCACGAGCGGCACCACCCGTGCCGCGTGTGCGGGAAGAGCTTCTCGGCGCTGCGGAAGCTGCGCAAGCACCAGCGGGGACACGACGCCGCGGCGGCGGCGACGCCGGCGGGGACGGGAGGGGGGTCCGGCGGCGCCCCCGGAGCCGCCCCCCACCCCCGGGTGGGGCGTCGCCCGTCGCTGCGCTTCGCCTGCGCCCGCTGCGCCAAGGTGTGCAAGACGGCGGCGGCGCTGAGCCGGCACGCCAAGCGGCACCGCGCCCACGACCAGTCGACGCCCCCCGGGTCGCCCCCCGCCGGGTCGCCCCCCCCGGCCACCCCCTCGCCCCCTGTCCCCCCGTCGCCCCCCCCGCAAGCCGCGTCCCCCCCGCCCAGCACCGTCATCGCCTACACCCCCCCGGCCGCCCCCGGCAAAGAGGAGGGGGCCGCTGACGGGCCGGGGGTCCCCCCGCCGCCCCCCCCGGCCTGGGGATGTGCCCCCCGAGCGAGGGGAGGTGGCGGCCGGGGGGGACCGGGCGGGGGACCAGGGGGAGGGGCCGGGGGTGGGGGGGTCGCCGCCCCCCGCCCCGGCGGGTCCCAGCGCGGGGTTCCCGGTGCAGGAGCAGCCGCTGGCCCTGCTCAGGAGGGGGGGGGCGGCGGGGACGGGGGCGGGGGCGGCGACGGACCCCCCCCCCCGAGCTCGGGGGCGACCACAGGGCGGGGGGGGGTCCTCCCGCTCCCCCTCCTCCTCCTCCTCCTCCTCCTCCTCCCCCCCCCGCGTTCCCCCCCCTCCCCTACGGCCCCCGGCTGGTGGCCGCCTACCCCTACCCCTTCCCGCTGCCCCTCGCCCTCGTGCTCCCCGAAAACGAGGGGGGCTTCCTCGGGGGGGGGGCCCCCGCCCCCTTGCCCCCCACCCCCGCCCTCCCCCCCCCCACTTTTGGCTTCCCCGGGGGAGGGGAACGGCCCCGGAAAGGGGGGGGGAGGGACTTGAGGGGCGAGGGGGGGGGGGCGGGGTTAGGGGGTTGGGGGGTCCCGCCCCATGGGGAGGGGGCCCAGAGCACGTGAGGGGGCCCCAAAAGTGGTTTGGGGACCTCCAGGAAATGGGGGGGGGCCGTAGAAGTTGGGGGGGGGGGGTCCCATAGGAATTTGAGGGTCCTCATAGAATTTGGGGGGAGCCCCCTGTGGTTTGGGGGACCTATAGGAGAGGGGGGACCCCCAAGGAGATGTTGGGGGGGGCCCAGAGCACGTGGGGGGCCCCCCAAAGGTGGTTTGGGGACCTCTAGGAAAATGAGGGGGGGGCCCGTAGAATTTTGGGGGTCCCCGTAGAGTTTGGGGGTCCCCATAGGGATTTGGGGGTCCTATAGAAGAAGGGGGGGCCCCGAAGGGATGGGGGGACCCAGAGGGTTTGGGGGGGGTCCCGTAGATGATGGGGGGGGTCCCTCAGAAAATTGAGGGGGGGCCCTTAAATTTTGGGGGCCTATAGGGGGCCCCCATAGAATTTAGGGGTCCCCATAGAAGCTGGAGGGACCCCTGTAAGAGTTGGGGGGGGTCCCATAGGAGGTTTGGGGATCCCAGAGAAGATTGGGGGGTGGGGGGGCCCTCATAAAATTTGGGGGTCCCACAGGAGGTCGAGGGGGTCCCGTAGAAGTCGGGGGGGTCCCACAGGTAGTTGTGGGACCCACAGAATTTCGGGGATCCCACTGGGGGGGGGCAGAGGAGTCAGAGGGGCCCCCATAAGAGTTGGGGGTCCCATAGGAAGTGGGGGGGACACCCACAGAATTTGGGGGGGGGTTAGAATTTGGGGGGGCCCATAGGAAATTGGGGAGACCCCCTCCCCCGTTGGGACTTGGGGGGGGGGCAATGGGGACACCCCCCCCCCTAATTTTGGGGGGCAGGGGGAGCACAGGGACCAGTATGAGGCTCGGGGGGGGGGCACTGGGTATACTGGGGGGTGTTGGGGGGGGGGCTTCCAGTCACCCCAAACTCGGGGGGGGGGACACGGAGTGGGGGCTGGGGCCCCCCCCCCAGAATAGGGGACACCCCCCCCACTATAGGGGACCCCCCTCCAAATAGCAGAGACACCCCCCCCCCCAGTATAGGGGCCCCTCCCACTTTAGGGACCCTCACTGCATATTGGGGACCCCCCTCCCCCCATTACAGCCCCCCCCTCAGTTTAGGGGAACCCCCCCCCGGGCTCCCTCCCCCCAAAATACACCCCCCCACACACTCCAGAGGGCCCCCCCCCCCCCAATATTTGGGGCCCCTCCTCCCCCTCTCCCCCCCCCCCTCAGCGTTTTGCACCCCCCCAAAGGGCCCCCCCCCACTATCGGGGCCCCTCCCCCCCCCGCGCACCGGGGCCCCCCCACTATCCCGGGGCCCCCCCCAAAAAACCTGACACACCCCCCACCCCAAAAAAACCCCCCCCCCCGACCCCCGTTTGGCACCTTAACGGCATCGCAGCGACATTCCAGCGCCTGAGACCCCCCCGGGGGGCTGGGGCAGGGCCAGTGGGCAAGGGGGGGGCCCTGGGACATGGTGAGTGTGCAAGGGGGGGGGCCCTGGGCGATTGTGGGGGTGCGAGGGGGGGGCCCTGAGTGATTGTGAGTGTGCAAGGGGGGTCCCCCTGCAATTGTGAGTGTGCAAGGGGGGGCCCTGAGTGATTGTGAGTGTGCAAGGGGGGTCCCCCTGCAATTGTGAGTGTGCAAGGGGGGGCCCTGAGTGATTGTGAGTGTGCAAGGGGGGGCCCTGAGTGATTGTGAGTGTGCAAGGGGGGGCCCTGGGACATGGTGAGTGTGCAAGGGGGGGCCCTGGGACATGGTGAGTGTGCAAGGGGGGGCCCTGGGTGATTGTGAGTGTGCAAGGGGGGTCCCCCTGCAATTGTGAGTGTGCAAGGGGGGTCCCTGTGCAATTGTGAGTGTGCAAGGGGGGGCCCTGGGTGATTGTGAGTGTGCAAGGGGGGGCCCTGAGTGATTGTGAGTGTGCAAGGGGGGGCCCTGGGTGATTGTGGGGGTGCAAGGGGGGTCCCTGTGCAATTGTGAGTGTGCAAGGGGGGGCCCTGAGTGATTGTGGGGGTGCAAGGGGGGGTCCCCCTGCAATTGTGGGTGTGCAAGGACCGTCCCTGTGCAAAGGGGGGTTGTTATTGTGCAATACTGAGCGTGCAAAGGGCCCCCCCCTCGTGCAAAGGGCCCCCCCCTCGTGCGACACACCCCCCCCTTGCACACCCACACCCCCCAACCCCCCCCCCCGGTGCCTTGCACGAGTGTGCACGGCCAGTGTCACCCCCTCACCCCTCCCCCCGCCCTCGTGCAAGGCCCCTCCCCCACCCCCGGCCCCCTCCCCCCCCCCCGTGCAAGGCTGTGGCACACTCGCACCCCCCACCCCCCGACCCCCCCCCGGCACCGGGGGCCTCCTGGCACCGGGAGGGGCCTTGCACGAGGGTCTTCCTTGCACCAGGGTCCTTCTTGCACCAGGGTCCTTCTTGCACCAGGGGCTTCCTTGCACGAGGATGGTCCTTCTTGCACCAGGGGCTTCTTTGCACCAGGGGCTTCCTTTGATGGGAGTCCTCCTTGCACGAGGGTCTTCTTTGCACGAGGGTCTTCTTTGCACAGGGGTCTTCTTTTCATGAGAGTCCTCCTTGCACGAGGGTCTTCTTGCACAAGGATCCCCCTTGCACGAGGGTCCTCCTTTGATGGGAGTCCTTCTTGCACGAGGGTCCTTCTTGCACGAGGGTCTTCTTTTTATGAGAGTCTTCCTTGCACAAGGATCCCCCTTGCACAAGGGTCCTCCTTTGATGGGAGTCCTCCTTGCTCGAGGGTCTTCCTTGCACGAGGACGGTCCTTGCACGAGGATCCCCCTTGCATCGAGGGTCTTCCTTGCACCAGGGTCTTCCTTTGATGGGAGATCTCCCTGCACGAGGGTCTTCCTTGCACGAGGGTCCTCCTTTCATGGGAGTCCTCCTTGCACGAGGGTCTTTCTTTCATGGAAGTGTTTCTTGCACGAGGGTCTTCCTTGCACGAGGATCCTCCTTTGATGGGACTCTTTCTTGCACCAGGATCTTCTTTTCATGGGAGTCCTCCTTGCACGAGGGGGCTCCTTGCACGAGGGTCTTCCTTGCTCAAGGATGGTCCTTGCACGAGGGTCTTCTTTTCATGAGAGTCTCCCTTGCTCGAGGGTCTTCCTTGCACGAGGACAGTCCTTGCACAAGGTTCCTCCTTTGATGGGAGTCCTCCTTGCACGAGGGGTCTTCCTTGCACGAGGGGTCCTCCTTGCACGAGGATCCCCCTTGCACGAGGGGCCGGGCTGGTGCTCCCAAGAGGCCGTTCCTCGCACGAGGCCCCGTCCTCGTGAGTGTGGCCCTTGTGGGGGGGGGTCTGGGCCTCGTGCAAGAGCCACCCCTGTGCAAGGACAGTCCTCGTGCAAGAGCCACCCTCGTGCCAGGACAGTCCTCGTGCAAGAGCCACCCCTCGTGCAAGGACAGTCCTTGTGCAAGAGCCACCCTCGTGCAAGGACAGTCCTCATGCAAGAACCACCCTCGTGCCAGGACAGTCCTTGTGCAAGAGCCACCCTTGTGCAAGGACAGTCCTTGTGCAAGAGCCACCCTCGTGCCAGGACAGTCCTTGTGCAAGAGCCACCCTCGTGCCAGGACAGTCCTTGTGCAAGAGCCACCCTCGTGCCAGGACAGTCCTTGTGCAAGAGCCACCCTCGTGCAAGGACAGTCCTCGTGCAAGAGCCACCCTCGTGCAAGGACTGTTCTCATGCAAGGACTGTCCTTGTGCAAGGACCCACCCTCGTGCAAGGACCACCCTCGTGCAAGGACCATCCTTGTGCGAGGATCATCCTTACCAAAAGCCCTACACTTGTGCAAGGACCGTCCTTGTGCAAGGACCCCTCCTCATGCAAGGGCCACCCTTGTGTGAGTCTGGTGCCTGCCAAAGCCCTGCCCCTGTGCAAGGACCACCCTTGTGCAAGGACAGTCCTCATGCAAGGAGAAGCCTCGTGCAAGGGCCACCTTCATTCAAGCCTGGTCCTCGTGCAAGGCCTGTCCTTGTGCAAGGGCCACCCTCGTGTGACCCTGGTCCTCGTGCAAGGGTCACCCTCGTGGAAGGACTGTCCCTGCCAAAGCCCTGCCCTTGTGCAAGGACCATCCTTGTGCGAGGACCATCCTCGTGCAAGGGCCACCCTTGTGTGACCCTGGTCCTTGTGCAAGGACCCTCCTCGTGCAAGGCCCACCTTCGTGCAAGGGCCACCCTTGTGCAAGGGCCACCCTCGTGCAGGGACACTCCTCGTGCACCAGGACACTCCTCATGCAAGGACTGTCCCTGCCAAAGCCCTGCCCTCGTGCAAGGACCCTCCTCGTGCAAGGACCATCCTCATGCAAGGCCCCCCTCTCACACCAGGACACTCCTCGTGCAAGGGCCACCCTCGTGTGAGTCTGGACACCAGGACACTCCTCGTGCAAGGGCCACCCTCGTGTGAGTCTGGTGCCTGCCAAAGCCCTGACCTGGTGCAAGGAGCCTCCTCGTGCAAGGGCCACCTTCGTGCAAGGGCCACCCTTGTGCAAGGGCCACCCTCGTGCAAGGGCCATCCTCGTGCAGGGACACTCCTCGCGCACCAGGACACTCCTCATGCAAGGACTGTCCCTGCCAAAGCCCTGCCCTCGTGCAAATACCCTCCTCGTGCAAGGACCCTCCTCGTGCAAGGCCCCCTCTCACACCAGGACACTCCTCGTGCAAGGGCCACCCTCGTGTGAGTCTGGTGCCTGCCAAAGCCCTGACCTGGTGCAAGGACCCTCCTCGTGCAAGGCCCACCTTCGTGCAAGGGCCACCCTTGTGCATGGGCCACCCTCGTGCAGGGACACTCCTCGCGCACCAGGACACTCCTCATGCAAGGGCTGTCCCTGCCAAAGCCCTGCCCTCGTGCAAGGACCCTCCTCGTGCAAGGACCCTCCTCGTGCAAGGACCTCCTTGTGTAAGGACCCTCCTCGTGCACCAGGACACTCCTCATGGAAGGACTGTCCTTGCCAAAGCTCTGCCCTCGTGGAAGGACCCTCCTTGTGTAAGGACCCTCCTCGTGCAAGGACCCTCCTCGTGCAAGGACTGTCCCTGCCAAAGCCCCCCCCCTCGTGCAAGGCCCGTCTTCGTGCACCAGGACCCCCCTCGTGCAAGGCCCATCTTCGTGCACCAGGACCCCCCTCGTGCAAGGACCGTCCCTGCCGAAGCCCCCCCCTCGTGCAAGGCCCCCCCCTCTCGCACCAGGACAATCCTCGTGCAAGGCCCTCCCCCCCTCCCCTCCCCCACCCCCGCGGCCCCTCCCCCCGTTTGCACTTTCGTGGCCGCGTTTGCTACTGACTGGCCCCTCCCCCCGCCCCTCCCCCACCCCGCGCGTGTCACACACCCACCCCGCCCCCCCCGTGTCACCTCCCACCCCCCCCCCCCCGCCCCCTCCCCCCCAACCGCACTTTAAGGGGGGAAAAAAACATAAAAAACAAAAAAAAAAAGGCAAAACCGAGCGAAAATGGGGAAAAGGGCAAAAAAATAAAAGGGGGGGAGGGGCCGGGGGGGGGACACCCCGGGGACGGTGGGGGAGGGGCGGGGGTGGCACCGCCTGGGGGGTGACGTCGGTGGGGGACATCCCGTGCAGTGGGGACCCCAAAAAAGGGGGGGGCCCCAATGGGGACATCGCCGGGGGGGCGCCGGGGGGTGGCCCCAAAAAGGGGGTGTCCCCAAAAAGGGAGTGTCCCCAAAAAGGGGCGTGTCCCCAAAAGGGGGCATGTCCCCAAAGGGGTGTCCCCAAAAAGAGGTGTCCCCAAAGGGGTGTCCCTAAAAAGAGGTGTCCCCAAAGGGGTGGCATCAGTGGGGACATCCCCGTGGGGGGGCCCTGGAGGTGTCCCCAATGGGGTGTCCCCAAGGGAATGTCCCCAAGGGATGTCCCCATGGGAATGTCCCCAATGGGATGTCCCCAAGGGAATGTTCCCCATGGGGTGTCTCCAAGAGATGTCCCCATGGAATGTCCCCCAGAGGTGTCCCCATGGGACGTCCCCAATGGGATGTCCCCATGGGGTCACCCTGGGGATGTCCCCAAGGGATGTCCCCAAGAGATGTCCCCATGGGGTGTCCCCCATGGAATGTCCCCATGGGGTGTCCCCAAGGGAATGTCGCCCAGGGGTGTCACCATGGGATGTCACCAATGGGATGTCCCCATGGCTGATGTCCCTTTGGAATGTCCACAAGATAATGTCCCCAAGACTTGTCCCCATGGCCGATGTCCCCAAGGGGTGTCCCCAAGGGAATGTCCCCATGGGGTCACCCTGGGGGTGTCCCCATGGAATGTCCCCCAGGGGTGTCCCCAAGGGAATGTCCCCAAGAGATGTCCCCATGTCCGATGTCCCCATGGAATGTCCCCCAGGGATGTCCCCAAGGGATGTCCCCAAGGGAATGTCCCCCAGGGGTGTCCCCAATGGATGTCCCCATGGGACGTCCCCATGGCTGATGTCTCCAAGGGATGTCCCCATGGAATGTCCCCAATGGGACATCCCCATGAGATGTCCCCAAGAGATGTTCCTATGGCTGATGTCCCCAAGGGATGTCCCCATGGGGTGTCACCATGGAATGTCCCCAAGGGATGTCCCCAAGGGAATGTCCCCAAGAGATGTCCTCATGGCCGATGTCCCCAAGGGATGTCCCCAAGGGATGTCCCCAAGGGAATGTCCCCAAGGGATATCCCCAATGGAATATCCCCAAGGGATGTCCCCCAGGGGTGTCCCCAATGGGACATCCCCATGGAATGTCCCCATGGGATGTCCCCCAGGGATGTCCCCATGGAATGTCCCCATGGAATGTCCCCATGAGATGTCCCCAAGAGATGTCCCCATGGGAATGTCCCCCAGGGATGTCCCATGGAATGTCCCCACGGGAATGTCCCCATGGGATGTCCCCCAGGGATGTCCCCACGGGAATGTCCCCATGGAATGTCCCCCAGGGATGTCCCCAAGGGATGTCCCCATGGAATGTCCCCAGGGGTCTCCTCCCCACCGGGACGGGGTCCCCTCGCGTGTCCCCGCGGGGTCCTTCCCCCTTCCCCCCTGGGGTGGCCCTGCAGGGGAGGGGTCCCCAGCAGGGAGGGGACCCTGGGGGGGGTCGGGGTGTCCCCGGGGTGTCCCCGGGGTGTCCCCACAGCCGTGGGTGGTGGCGGTGACCAATGTCCACTATTTATCTGCATCAGTGAGTGTTAGAGACGCCAATAAACACCGTAGAGCTGAGGCGGCCTCGGGGACGGGGGGACATGGGGGGGACATTGGGGGGGACATTGGGGACATTGGGGGACATTGGGGGGACATTGGGGGGACATTGGGGGGACATTGGGGGACATTGGGGGGACATTGGGGACATTGGGGGGACAGTGGGGGACATTGGGGACATTGGGGGACATGGGGGGGACACTGGGGGGACATTTGGGGTGTTGGGGGATGGGGGGGTGACCCCGGGGGGTCCCCAAAACCAAAATCCCCCCAAGGAGCAGCAACAACCACGATTTATTGTACACGGAGTGTGTGGGGGGAGGAGGGACCCCCCCCCGTTTTGGTGAGGAGAAGGGGGGACCCCCTTTTTTGGGGGGAGGGGGCCCCCAAAGAGTGTCCCTGAGTCGGGGGTAATGAGGTAAATTTTGGGGGGGGTGGGTTCCCCCAGGGTGGCACCGAGGTGGGGGGGGGGGGACCCCAGAGGTTTGGGGGGGCGGGGGGGCTCCAATTTGGGGGTGTCGCGTGTTTTGGGGTGTCCCCAGGGCTCCCCCAACTTTTTTTTTGGGGGGGGGGGGGGTCTCTCCTTCCCGGGGGGGGGTTTGGAGGGTTCCTGGGGGGGCTCATTTTGGGGGTGAAGCACCGGGGGAACCCAGTTTTGGGGGGGGTCCTATTTGGGGGGGGGGGGTCCCCACTTCCTCCCCCCCCATTCCAACTACCCCTCCCCCCCTTTTTTGGGTCCCCATTCCAGGTATCCTAAGGGGGGACACCCCCATTTTTTTTTGGGGGGGGGTGTCCTCCCCACTTTTGAACCCCCCCACGAGCGCCCCCCCCTCCACTTTTGAAGCCCCTCAGACCCCAAGGTGTGCGTGGGGTGGTTCCCCCACCTTCGAACCCCCCACCCCAAAGAGGGGGGTCCCCCACTTTTGACCCCCCCCCCAATTCCAGGTATCCCAAGGAGGGGAATCCCCCGATTTTGACCCCCCCCCATTTCATACACCTCGGGGGGGGTGAAAACCCCACTCTTGAAGCCCCTCCAACCCCAGGGCGGGGTCCCCCCCACTTTTGGAGTCCCCAGGGAGAGACACGACCCCTCAAGGAGAGACACGACCCCCCAAGGAGAGACACGACCCCCCAAGTTCAACCCCTCATTCCAGGTATCCCAAGGGGGGGGGGAATCCCCCGATTTCGACCCCTCCCCGCCATTTCAGCCCCCTCGGGGGGGTGGGGACCCCCACTCTTGGAGCCCCCTCAACCCCAGGGCGGGGTCCCCCCCACTTTTGGAGCCCCCAAGGAGAGACACGACCCCCCAATTCAGCCCCTCATTCCAGGTATCCCAAGGGGGGGGAATCCCCCGATTTTGACCCCCCCCATTTCATACACCTCGGGGGGGGTGAAAACCCCAGTCTCGGAGCCCCCCCAACCCAAGGGCGGGGTCCCCCCCACTTTTGGAGCCCCCAAGGAGAGACACGACCCCCTAAGGAGAGACACGACCCCCCAAGGAGAGACACGACCCCCCCAATGCAACCCCTCATTCCAGGTATCCCAAGGGGGGGGGGAATCCCCCGATTTTGACCCCTCCCCGCCATTTCAGCCCCCTCGGGGGGGTGGGGACCCCCACTCTTGGAGCCCCCTCAACCCCAGGGCAGAGTCCCCCCACTTTTGGAGCCCCCAAGGAGAGACACGACCCCCTAAGGAGAGACACGACCCCCCAAGGAGAGACACGAACCCCCCAATTCAGCCCCTCATTCCAGGTATCCCAAGGGGGGGGGGGAATCCCCCGATTTTGACCCCCCACCCCCAAATTGGGGGGTCAGAGCAGGCGGCAGGTGGAAGATTTGCCCCCCGCCCCCCCCCGCGGCGTTGGGGTCGAGGTCGGGGGGCAGCGTGCCGGGGGCCCCCCAGACGTTGAGCTCGTCGAAGACGCCGGTCTCGATGAGCTCCTCCTGCCAGGGGATGGGCACCGTGCCCGAGGCGAACGTGTCGAACATCGCCGCGTCCCCCGCGTCCAGCTCCACCCCCCGCACCGTCGAGAAGGCCCCCACGTCCCCCAGGTCCTTGGCGTACACCCGCCGGGGGTCCGGCACGAACGGGGGGGGCACCAGCCCTGGGGGGGACACCCCGAGGTCACCCCGTTATCCTCCAATAGACCCCCAATGTCCTCAGGTACCTCCTGGACCCCCCAACACCTCAGGTACCCCCCCAATAGACCCCCAATGCCGCAGGTACCTCCTGGACCCCCTCATTGACCCCCAGTGTCTCAGGTACCCCCCCAGTAGCCCCCCAACATCTCAGGTGACCCTCTGGAACCCCCAACACCCATTGGGGACCCCAACACTCATTGGGAGACCCCAACCCTTGACCACCCAACGCTCTACCAAGACCCCCCTCCAAGAGCACCCCCTGGAGACCCCATTTCTTGACCCCCAACACCCCTTGGAGACCCCAACACTCATTGGGAGACACCAACTCTTGACCACCCAACGCTCTACCAAGACCCCCCAACAAGAGCACCCCCTGGAAACCCCGTTTCTCAACCCCCAACACTCATCAGGGACCCCAACACCCACAGGGGAGACCCCAACCCTTGACCGCCCAACGCTCTACCAAGACCCCCCTCCAAGAGCACCCCCTGGAGACCCCGTTTCTTGACCCCCAACATCCCTTGGAGACCCCAGTTTTGGGGCACCCAACACTCAGTGGAGACCCAATTCTGGAGCACCCAACGCCCAACGGGGACCCCAATCCTAGAACCTTCCACACCCATGGGAGACCCCAACCCTTGGCCACCCAACGCTCTACCAAGACCCCCCTTCAAGAGCACCCACTGGAGACCCCATTTCTTGACCCCCAACATTCACTGGGGACCCCAACACTCATTGGGGACCCCAACCCTTGACTGCCCAACGCTCTGCCAAGACCCCCCTCCAAGAGCACCCACTGGAGACCCCATTTCTTGACCTCCAACATTCATTGGCGACCCCAATGCTCATTGGGAGACCCCAATTCTGGAGCACCCAACACCCACTGGGGACCCCAACCCTTGGCCCCCCAACGCTCTACCAAGACCCCCCAAGAAGAGCACCCACTGGAGACCCCATTTCTTGACCCCCAACACCCATTGGGGACCCCAACGCTCATTGGGAGACCCCAACCCTTGGCCACCCAACGCTCTACCAAGACCCCCCTCCAAGAGCACCCCCTGGAGACCCCATTTCTTGACCCCCAACACCCCTTGGAGACCCCAACACCCCTTGGAGACCCCAACACTCATCGGGGACCCCGTTTCTCGTCCCACCCCCCCGGGCGTTACCTGCCTCGAGCCGCCCCCAGTTGATGGCCCCGAAGAAGGGGTGGGCCTTGAGCTGGGCGCAGTCGTTGCCGCGGAAGCCCAGGCGGCTCTGGGGGTCCTTGGCCAGCAGCCCCTCGCAGGCGGCGCGCGCGGCCGCGCTGAACTTCTCCGAGTAGCTCACGGGGTCGTGGAGGATGCGCCGCGTCACCTCCTTGTTCTCCACCTCGGGGGGGGGGGGGGAAAGTGTCCTTCGGGGGGTCCCTGGGGGTCCTGAGAGGTTCCCGGGGGGTTTCTTGGGGGGGGGGGTTGGGAGGTTCTTGGGGGTTCCTGGGGTGTTTCTGGGGGGGTTCTTGGGGGTTCCTGAGGGTTCTGAGGGGGTTCTTGGGGGTTCATGGGGTGTTCCTGGGGGGGTTCTTGGAGGTTTTGGGGGGGGTTCTGAAGGTCCCGGGAGGTTTTGGGGGGGTTCTTGGGGGCTTCTGATGGTCCTGGGGGTCCCTGTGGTTACTGGGCAGTACTGGGGGTCAGTGGGGGTCCCTGGGGGTCCCTGTGGTTACTGGGAGGTCCTGGGGGTCCCTGGGGGTCCCCGTGGTTACTGGGAGGTACTGGGGGTCCCTGGGGGTCCCTGTGGTTACTGGGCAGTACTGGGAGGCCCTGGGGGTCTCTGAGGGTCCTTGGGGGGCCCCGTGGTTACTGGGGGTCTCTGGGGGTCCCTGGGGGTACTGGGAGGTACTGGGTGGTACTGGGGGTCCCTGGGGGTCCCTGGGGGTCTCTGGGGGTACTGGAAGGTACTGGGAGGCCCTGGGGGTCCCTGGGGGTCCCTGGGGGTCTCTGGGGGTACTGGGAGGTACTGGGAGGCCCTGGGGGTCCCTGGGGGTCCCTGGGGGTACTGGGAGGTACTGGGTGGTACTGGGAGGCCCTGGGGGTCCCTGGGGGTCTCTGGGGGTACTGGGAGGTTCTGGGTGGTACTGGGAGGCCCTGGGGGTCCCCGGGGGTCCTTGGGGGTCCCGGTCACCTTCTCCCCCCGCCGGCGGAAGGGCCCCTTGGCCTCCAGCATCTCGTAGAGCGTCACCCCCAGCGTGAAGTAATCGACGGACCAGTCGTACTCCTCGTCCCGCAGCAGCTCCGGGGCCATGAACCCTGCGGGGACACCCCGGGCACCTCACACTGGGGTAGGGGACACGGGGGGGGACAGGGGACACTGGAGACACCTCACACCGGGACAGGGGACACCGGGGGGACCTCACATGGGGGACAGGGGACACCCCGGACACCTCACATGGGGATAGGGGACACGGGGGGCCAGGGGACACCGGGGACACCTCACACTGGGATGGGGGACACGGGGGGGACAGGGGACAGGGGGGACAGGGGGGACAGGGGACACCCCGGACACCTCACATGGGGACAGGGGACAGGGGGGGACAGGGGACAGGGGGGACACCTCACACGGGGATAGGGGACACGGGGGGGACAGGGGACACCGGGGGCACCTCACATGGGGACAGGGGACACGGGGGGGACAGGGGACACCGGGGACACCTCACACTGGGGTAGGGGACACGGGGGGGACAGGGGACACTGGGGGCACCTCACACGGGGATAGGGGACACGGGGGGGACAGGGGACACCGGGGACACCTCACACTGGGGTAGGGGACACGGGGGGGACAGGGGACACTGGGGGCACCTCACATGGGGACAGGGGACACGGGGGGGACAGGGGACACCGGGGACACCTCACACTGGGGTAGGGGACACGGGGGGGACAGGGGACACTGGGGGCACCTCACACGGGGATAGGGGACACGGGGGGGACAGGGGACACCGGGGACACCTCACACTGGGGTAGGGGACACGGGGGGGACAGGGGACACTGGGGGCACCTCACATGGGGATAGGGGACACGGGGGGGACAGGGGACACCGGGGACACCTCACACTGGGGTAGGGGACACGGGGGGGACAGGGGACACTGGGGGCACCTCACACTGGGGTAGGGGACACGGGGGGGACAGGGGACACCCCCGGCACCTCACACTGGGACGGGGGACACGGGGGGGACAGGGGACAGGGGGGACACCTCACACTGGGGTAGGGGACATGGGGGGACACAGGGGACACCCCGGGCACATCACATGGGGACAGGGGACATGGCGGGGACAGGGGACATGGAGGGGAGACCAGGTGACACAGGGGGGGACAGGTGACATGGGGGCCACCCAGAGGGTTGGGGGGGACCCTGGTGATTGAGGGGTGATTGACCCGTGTCCCCCCCATGTCCCTCCATGTCCTTCCATGTCCTCAGTGTCCCCCAATGTGTCCCCAATGTCCCCAATGTCCCCAATGTCCCCCCAATGTCCCCCCAATGTCCCCCCAATGTCCCCCAATGTGTCCCCAATGTCCCCAATGTCCCCAATGTCCCCCAATGTCCCCCAATGTGTCCCCAATGTCCCCCCAATGTCCCCAATGTCCCCCCAATGTCCCCCCAATGTCCCCCAATGTGTCCCCAATGTCCCCAATGTCCCCAATGTCCCCCAATGTCCCCCAATGTGTCCCAAATGTCCCCAATGTCCCCAATGTCCCCCCAATGTCCCCAATGTCCCCCCAATGTCCCCCCAATGTCCCCCAATGTGTCCCCAATGTCCCCAATGTCCCCAATGTCCCCCAATGTCCCCCAATGTCCCCCCAATGTCCCCAATGTCCCCAATGTCCCCCCAATGTCCCCCTGTCCCTACCGGGGGTCCCGGCGTAGCCACGGGTTTTGCTTTGCCCCTCCTTGATCTCCACGGCCAGACCCATGTCGGACAGACGGACGTGGCCTGTGCCAGGGACACCAGTGACACCAGGGACACCAGGGACACCAGTGACACCAGTGACCACCAGTGATACCAGGGACACCAGGGACACCAGTGACACCAGTGACCACCAGTGATACCAGGGACACCAGGGACACCAGTGACACCAGTGACCACCAGTGATACCAGGGACACCAGGGACACCAGTGACCACCAGGGACCAACAGGGACACCAGGGACACCAGTGACCACCAGGGACCAACAGGGACACCAGGGACACCAGGGACACCAGTGACACATCCCCAAGAACCCGTCCCAGTGCCCTGCACACACCAGTAACACAAACCCCAGTGTCCCCAATGTCCCCAAATAACCCACAGCCCTCAATGTCCCCAATGTCCCCAATGCCCCCAATGCCCCCAATGCCCCCAATGCCCCCAATACCCTCAACATCCCCAACATCCCCAACATCCCAACGTCCCCAACGTCCCCAACGTCCCCAACATCCCCAACACCCCCAATGTCCCCAATGTCCCCAATACCCTCAACACCCCCAATGTCCCCGACGTCCCCAACATCCCCAATGTCCCCGATGTCCCCAACATCCCCAAATCCCCAACATCCTAGCGCCCCCAACGTCTCCAATGTCCCCAATGTCCCCAACACCCCCAATGTCCCCAATCCCCTCAACATCCCCAATGTCCCCAATGTCCCCAACGTCCCCAACATCCCCAAATCCCCAACGTCCCCAACACCCCCAATGTCCCCAACGTCCCCAACATCCCCAATGTCCCCAATGTCCCCAACATCCCCAACATCCCCAAATCTCCAACGTCCCCAACATCCCTAAATCCCCAAATCCCCAACATCCCAACACCCCCAATGTCCCCAACACCCCCAATGTCCCCAATGTCCCCAACGTCCCCAACATCCCCAAATCCCCAACGTCCCCAACACCCCCAATGTCCCCAACACCCCCAATGTCCCCAACGTCCCCAACATCCCCAATGTCCCCAATGTCCCCAACATCCCCAACATCCCCAAATCTCCAACGTCCCCAACATCCCTAAATCCCCAAATCCCCAACATCCCAACACCCCCAATGTCCCCAACACCCCCAACATCCCAACACCCCCAATGTCCCCAATGCCCCCACTGCCCCCTCCGTCCCCTCCGTCCCCTCCGTCCCCGCGTCACCGGCGTCGTCGAGCAGGACGTTCTCGGGCTTGAGGTCGCGGTAGACGATGCGGTGCTGGTGGAGGTGCTCCAGCCCCAGCAGGATCTGCGCCGTGTAGAACACCGCGCGCGGCTCCGCGAACCCCGGGTTCTCCTCGTCCACGTTGTAGATGTGGAACCTGACGCGCCAACGGCGCCGCGGGGACACGCTCAGGGCACACCGGGGACGCGGTGGGGACATGGTGGGGACATGCCAAGGACATGCTAAGGACACGGGGACACCCCGGGGACACACTCAGGGCACCGGGGACGTGGTGGGGACATGCCAAGGACATGCTAAGGACATGGGGACATGCTGGGGACACGCTCAGGGCACCGGGGACGTGGTGGGGACACGGTGGGGACATGCCAAGGACATGAGGACATGCTGGGGACATGCCAAGGACATGGGGACATGCTGGGGACACGCTCAGGGCGCCGGGGATGTGGTGGGGACACGGTGGGGACGTGCCAAGGACATGGGGACACCCCGGGGGACACGCTCAGGGCACCGGGGACGTGCCGGGAATACCCCAGGGACGTGGTGGGGACATGCCAAGGACATGGGGACACTCCAGGTCTCTGAGGACATGCCAAGGACATGCCAAGGACATGCCAAGGACATGGGGACACTCCGGGTCTCTGGGGACACTCTGGGAACATGCCAAGGACATGCCAAGGACATAAGGACAGGCCAGGTCCCTGGGGACACTCTGGGGACATGCCAAGGACATGCCAAGGACATAAGGACAGGCCAGGTCCCTGGGGACACTCTGGGGACATGCCAAGGACATGCCAAGGACATGCCAAGGACATGGGGACACTCCAGGTCCCTGGGGACACTCCAAGGACATGCCAAGGACATAAGGACAGGCCAGGTCCCTGGGGACACTCTGGGAACATGCCAAGGACATGGGGACACGCCGGGGACACGCCCTGGAGACCCCAGCACCGCCCTCATCCCCAGTCCCCCACACACACGCGTGTGGCACATGCCAAGGCCACGCCCAACGCACCACCAGGAGCCACCCCCGGCAGCCGCACGCCACGGACACGCCAAGGCCACGCCACGGCCACGCCAAGGCCACGCCAGCCCCCCCCGTACCGCAGGTCGCCGCCGTTCATGATGGTCATGACGAGGCAGAGGTCGGTCTTGGTCTGGAAGGCGCAGGCCAAGGACACGATGAAGCGGCTGTGGACGCGCGCCAGGATCCGCTTCTCCACCATCGCCGCCTGCACACGCCAAGGACACGCCAAGGACGCGCGTTGGCACCGCCACGGGCACGGGGAGGGGAGGTGGAGAAGGGGGCAGGGGGGACACGCCAAGGACACGCCAAGGACACGCCAAGGGCGCGCGTTGGCACTGCCATGGGCACACGGAGAGGGCGCAGAGAAGGGGGCGGGGGGACACGCCAAGGACACGCCAAGGACACGCATTGGCATCGCCACGGGCACACGGAGGGGAGGTGGAGAAGGGGACGGGGGGACACGCCAAGGACACGCCAAGGACACGCCAAGGGCGCGCGTTGGCACTGCCACAGGCACACGGAGGGGAGGTGGAGAAGGGGGCGGGGGGACATGCCAAGGACACGCCAAGGACACGCCAAGGACACGCGTTGGCATCGCCATGGGCACACGGAGGGGAGGTGGAGAAGGGGTGGGGGGACACGCTAAGGACATGCCAAGGGGACACTGGCTGAGGACACGAGTGGTGCACACGCCAAGCACGTGTCAAGGACATGGAGGTGGCACGTGCCAAGGGAGACAAGTGAAGGCCACATGAAGGCCACGCCAGGGACACGTGAAGGTCATGCCAAGGACACATGAAGGACATGCCGGGGACACGCCAAGGACGTGCGGGTGGCACGTGCCAGGGGAAACGTATAAAAAACATGCCAAGGGCATCCAGAGGAGCAGGTCTGGGGACAGAGGGACGGATTTGGGGACAGAGGGACAGATTTGGGGACAGAGGAGCAGATTTGGGGACAGAGGAGCAGGTTTGGGGACAGAGGGATGGATTTGGGGACAGACAGATGGATTTGGGCACTGAGGGATGGATTTGAGGACAGTGGGATGGATTTGGGTGCAGAGGAGCAGGTTTGGGGACAGAGGAGCAGGTTTGGGGACAGAGGGACAGATTTGAGGACAGACAGATGGATTTGGGCACAGAGGGACGGATTTGGGGACAGGGGGACCACTGAGGGGACGGAGGGACAGATTTGAGGATAGAGGGATAGATTTGGGCACAGAAGAAGAGATTTGGGCACCGGGGGACCACCGAGGGGACCAAGGGACAGATTTGAGGACAGACAGATGGATTTGGGCACCGAGGGACAGATTTGGGTGCCAGGGCACCACCGAGGGGACCGAGGGACAGATTTGAGGACAGACAGATGGATTTGGGCACCGAGGGACAGATTTGGGTGCCAGGGCACCACCGAGGAGACCGAGGGCCGCCCGCGGGGGACCCCAAAGCGCCCCCACCTCGTATCCCTTGCGCTTCTTGAGGCGTTTCTTGTTGAGGCGCTTGTTGGCGTACATCTTGCCGGTGGCGCGGCGCTGGCAGGCGCAGACCTCGCCGAAGCCGCCCTTGCCCAGCACGCGGAACTCCACGAAGGCGTCGGCGCCCACGGGCTGCCCCTCGAGCCACTTGAACTGCACGTAGCGCCCGAACTCGGGCGAGGCCCGGTACGGCCCCCAGGCCGCCGCCTCCAGGTGCTCCAGCAGCTCCCGCCGCGCCTGCGCGAAGGCGTCGCCCGGGATGGAGGGGCCTGAGGGGCGGGAGGGGCGAGGGAGGGGGCGGTGAGGGGCGGCGGGGTGGTTTTCAGGGGGGTCATGGCTGCCCGTGCCGTCGTGGTGGCTTTTGGGGGTGTCATGGCCACAAAAGGGGGCGTCATGGCTGCCATTGGGGGTGTCAGGGAGGTGTCATGGTCGCCATTGGGGGTGTCATGGCCGCCATTGGGGGCGTCAGGGAGGTGTCATGGCTGCTGTTAGGGGTGTCATGGTCGCCTTTGGGGGCATCATGGTTGCCGTTGGGGGTGTCAGGGAGGTGCCACGGCCACCACTGAGGGTGTCAGGAAGGTGTCATGGCCGCCATTGGGGGTGTCATGGAGGTGTCATGGCCGCCATGTTGTTGCCATGGCTGCCATATTGATGTCTTGGACGCCATGTTGTTGCCATGGCCACCATGTTGATGCCATGGCACCCACGTTGGTGCCATGGCCGCCATATTGGTATCATGACCACCATATTGATGCCATGACCTCCATATTGGTGTCATGACCACCATACTGTTGCCATGACCGCCAAATTGGTGCCATGGTCACCATATTGATGCCATGGCCACCATAGTGGTGTCATGGTCACCATATTGTTGCCATGGCTGCCATATTGGTGCCATGGCCGCCATATTGGTGTCATGGTCGCCATATTGTTGCCATGGCTGCCATATTGGTGCCATGGCCGCCATATTGTTGCCATGACCACCATATTGTTGCCATGGCCGCCGTATTGTTGCCATGACCACCATATTGTTGCCATGGCCGCCATATTGGTGTCATGATCACCATATTGGTGTCATGGCCTCCATGTTGGTGTCATGACCACCATATTGTTGCCATGGCTGCCATGTTGATGCCATGGTCGCCATATTGTTGCCATGGCCGCCATATTGATGCCATGGCCGCCATATTGGTGTCATGGCCGCCATATTGGTGTCATGACCGCCATATTGGTGCCATGACCACCATATTGATACCATGGCTGCCATGTTGGTGCCATGGCCGCCATACTGTTGCCATGACCGCCATATTGGTGCCACGTCCGCCACGCCGGCCCCTCACCTGTGGGCACAGCCGTGGCGGCGGAGCTGAGGAAGCCGCAGTGCTCGGCCCCGCCGGCCGTGAAGAACCGCCCCTGCAGCTTCTTGGCCTTCTCGGCCCTCTCGGCGTCCTCGCACTGCTCGAAGGCCTCCAGCTCGGCCCACAGCGCCCCGGCCGCCGCCAGCTCCGGCGTGCCCTCCAGGAAGCGGCGGAAGAGCAGCTTCCCGATGGGCTGCTCCACGCACTGCCACCGGAACGATGCGTCCTGGCCTCCGTCCGGGCCGTGGCCGCCGCCGGGGGGGCCGCTGGGGGCCGCGGGGCCCCCCGTTCTGGGCGCCGGCGCCGCCCAGTTGGGCGCGCAGGGCCTCGCACTGGGAGATGTGGGGCAGGCGGAGCCGCGCCCGCGCCCGCTTGTCCTTGCCGCCCGCGCCGGGGCCGCCCCGCGCCGACACGTAGGCCGAGTTGGCCACCGCCGTCTCCAGGCCCCCGATGTCCATGGCTGTGACACACGGGGGGGGGGGGGGATGGGACACGTGAGGGGGGTCTCATGGGACACGTTGGGGGGGTCAAGGGGGGCTTTGTGGGACATCTTTTGGGACTGGGGGGGGACAAGGGGGGCACTGGTGTGACGTGGGGGGAGGGAGGGTGGGGACACGTGAGGGGGTTGAGGGGCATCGTGTGACGTGTGGGGAGGGTCATGGGGGTCGTGGGACACGTGGGGGGGCTGGGGGGTCAAGTGAGGGGTGGGACACAGGGGGGGGTCAAGGGGGGCTTTGTGGGATGCGTGGGGGGTGTTGGGGGGTCAAGGGGGCCACTGGAGGGAGGGGGGGGAGCCTCCTGGAACACGTGGGGGGGCTGGGGGGGCATCGTGTGACACATGGGGAGGGTCATGGGGGTCGTGGGACATGTGGGGGGTCGGGGGGGGGACAAGGGGGGCACTGGTGTGACGTGTGGGGAGGGACAATGGACATGGGGGGGGTCGAGGGGTCCTGGTGGGACACATGGGGGGGTCTGGGGGTCATTTGTGTGACAAGGGACATGAGGGGGGGGTTGGGGGGTCCTCAGGTGACCCACGGGGGGGTCTGGGGGGTTGTGGGGGGTCCCTTCTGTGACAAGGGACATGGGGTGGGGTTGGGGGGGCCTCGTGGGACACATGGGGGGGTCTTGGGTTTTGGGGGGGTCCCTTGTGCGACAAGGGACACAATGGGGGGTGTTTGGGGGTCCTCGTGTGACACATGGGGGGGTCAGGGGGTCACTTGTGTGACAAGGGACACAACGGGGGAGGGGTTGGGGGGTCCTCGTGTGACCCATGGGGGGGTCTGGGGGGTTTGGGGGATCCCTCACGTGACACACGGGGGTGTCGGGGGTGGGGGGGCCCTTGCAGGACACACGGGGGGGTATTTGGGGGTGTGAGGGGGGGTCAAACCCTGGGGTGACACACCGGGGGGTATTTGGGGGTGTGAGGGGGGGTCAAACCCTGGGGTGACACACCGGGGGGGTATTTGGGGGTGTGTGGGGGGGTCAAACCCTCGGGTGACACACGGGGGGGGTCTGGAGGGGGGGGTGAGGGTCCCTGGAGACCACGCCCTTCCCCCTTCGCCCCCCCCCCCCCGGATTAAAACCCCCCTACCCGGGGCAGGTCGGGGGGGGGGTAGGGGGGTGGGGAGAGGGGGGCGTGGGGGGGGGTCGCGGCTCTTAAAGGGCCCGCGCTATAATTAGCGTAAGCGGCTCAGCCCGTGCCTTAAGCCGCTTTCCCGGCCCCTCGCACGAGAGCCCCCCCCGACCCCCCCCCCCTCCATGATCCCAGCGAGCAGCGGGGCCGCGGGGCGGGATGGGAAGGGGGTCACCCACCCCACCCCCCCCCCCCCAAAAAAAAGGATTCTGGGAGAGATCCCCCCCCAAAATGGGGTGGATCCCGCGGGGGATGATGGGAAAGGTGGGGAGGGGGAAGGGGGAGGAGCGAGGAAAGGGGGGTGGGACCACCCCCTCACCCACCCACCCTCCCACGGGGGACTCGGGTGGTCGGGACCCCCCACCCCCGGCATTGACCCCCCCCCCGCAGGACCCCCCACCCCCAGGGTCTCGGGACCCCCCCATTGACCCCCCCCCGGGCACCCCCCCAATAAGGGACTCATCATCCCGGGACCCCCCAACCCCCCCCCCAACCCGCAGGGATCCCCCCACCCCTCATTAATAAGCCCACGTGACCCGGAGACCCCTGACCTCTGACCCCAGGGGACCCAGGTGTCCGCGACCCCCCCCCCGCCAATCTGGGACAGCCCCCCCAGCCCCAGGGACCCCCAGGACCCCTCGGGACCCCCACGGAGACCTCCCACCCCCAGGGACCCCCAGGGACCCCAGAGAACCCCCGGCATCCTGGAGACCCCCCCCTCGAACCCAGGGGACTCGGGTGTCCCCCAGGGACCCCTCGGGACCCCCACGGGGACCCCCCACACTCTCCTGGGACCCCCCCCACCTAGACACCCCCAGAGACCCCCGGCATCCTGAAGACCCCCACCCTGATCCCAGGGGGCTCGGGTGTCCCCCAGGGACCCCCCGGTATCCTGGAGACCCCCACCCTGATCCCAGCGGACTCTGGTGTCCACGACCCTCCCCAGGACCCCCCCGGGGACCCCCCAACACTCCCCGGGGACCCCCAGGGACCCCCCGGCATCCTGGAGACCCCCACCCCTGATCCCAGCGGACTCGGGTGTCCACGACCCACCCCGGGACCCCCACGGGGACCCCCCAACACTCCCCTGGGATCCCCCCCACCTAGACACCCCCAGAGACCCCCCGGCATCCTGGAGACCCCCACCTCTCATCCCAGGGGGCTCGGGTGTCCCCCAGGGACCCCCCGGCATCCTGGAGACCCCCACCCCTCATCCCAGGGGACTCGGCTGTCCACGACCCACCCCGGGACCCCCACGGAGACCCCCCCCCAACACTCCCCATGACCCCCCACCCCCAAGGACCCCCAGGGACCCCCAGGGACCCCCAGGGACCCCCCGGCACCCTGAAGACCCCCACCCTGATCCCAGCGGACTCTGCTGTCCACGACCCTCCCGGGACCCCCACGGGGACCCCCCCCCACTCCCCTGAGACCCCCCCCCCCCAGCGACCCCCAGACCCCCCCAGGGCATCCTGGAGCCCCCTGCCCCCCAGGACACCCAGCTATCCGGGACTCCTGCGACCCCCAACCCCGGAGCACCCCCTCGGGACCCCCCCAGGAGACCCCCCCCCCGCCCCTCCCGCCCCCCCCCCGGGACCCCCGTTCTCACCTGCGCAGCTGCCGCGGCCCGCGGCGGGTCCCGGTGCCCCGGGGCCGGATTAGCCTCGCCCGGGGATTAATCCAAATCCTCTGGGGGCGGCTCCCCCCCCCCCCCTTTGACCCCCCTCCTACCCCAAACCACCTCATTTACCCCCCCCCCGGGGCTCCTCACCCCGGGGGACCCGCGAGAACGGGCCCCCTCCCCTCCCGCCGCCCCCCCCCCCCAAACTGATCGGGAGAACCGGGGGGGGGGGGAGGGAGGGGCTCAGTGAGTCGGGACCACCCCCCAACCCCCCCCTCCATTGACTCAGACACCTGGGACTGACCCCCCATTGGTCCCAGGGAATTCAGGACTCCGGGACCCCCCCTCATTGATCCCGGGGTATCCAGGAGTCCGGACCCCCCCCCTCATTGATCCTGGAGTATCCAGGAGTCCGGACCCCCCCACATTGATCCCGGGGTATCCAGGAGTCCGAGACCCCCCTCCCCAATTGATCCCGGGGAATTCAGGGGTTCGAGACACCCCCCCCCTCATTGATCCCGGGGAATTCAGGACTCCGGGACCCCCCCCCATTGATCCCGGGTTGTCCAGGAATTCGGGACACCCCCCCCATATTGATCCCAGGGTATCCAGGACCCCCCCCATTGATCCCGGGGAATCCAGGATTCCGGGACCCCCCCCCATTGATCCCGGGATATCCAGGACCCCCCCCCATTGATCCCGAGGAATCCAGGACTCCGGACCCCCCCCCCCCCCCCATATTGATCCCAGGGTATCCAGGACCCCCCCCATTGATCCCGGGATATCCAGGACCCCCCCTCATTGATCCCGAGGAATCCAGGACTCCGGGACCCCCCCCCCATATTGATCCCAGGGTATCCAGGACCCCCCCCATTGATCCCGGGGTATCCAGGACCCCCCCCCATTGATCCCGGATATCCAGGACCCCCCTCCCATTGATCCCGGGATATCCAGGACTCCGGGACCCCCCCTCATTGATTTTGGGGAATCCAGGACCCCCCCCATTGATCCCGGGGAATCCAGGACCCCCCCATTGATCCCGGGGTATCCAGGACCCCCCCCCATTGATCCGGGATATCCAGGCCCCCTCCCATTGATCCCGGGATATCCAGGACCCCCCTCCCATTGATCCCGGGGTATCCAGGAGTCCGGGACCCCCCCCATTGATTTTGGGGAATCCAGGCCCCCCCCCCCATTGATCCCAGGTTATCCAGGACTCCGGGACCCCCCCCCATTGATCCCGGGTTATCCAGGACTCCGGGACCCCCCCCCATCACCGCTCCGAGGGGGGGGGAGAGAATCCAAACATCCAGGACCGCCCCCCCCCCTTAATTTCGGAGCACCCAGACCCCCACCCCCCATCGATCCCATCATTAACCTCGGGGGTCCCAAAGATCCCCTCCAATTAACCCCGGGGGGGGGTCACACACACACACACACACGGAGGAGCCTTCCCGGACCCCCCCCCTCAGTGATCCGGGGGATGGGGGGGGGGACACCCCTCAGGCCTCCGGGGGGGCCCCGGGGGGGGGATTTTTTGGCGGCCGCCGCCGCCCGGGACGCGCCGTTACCGGGGGAGCAGCGAGCGCTCGGCCGGGAACGCGGGGCCGGACGGGCCCCCCCTTCCCCTTCCCCTTCTTCCCCCCCCCCCGGGGGCCTCGGGGGCCCCCCCGGATTTCTGGGTGTGTGTCCCCCCCCCCTGGATTTCTGCGTTCCAGTCCCGAGGATTTTGGAAACCACCCCCCCCCCCCCAATGTTTGGGATTCCCCTCCCCCCATGAGCTTCTGGGTGTGACCCCCCCCTCGGGACTTCAGGGCCCCCCCCGCACCTCCCAGGATGCCTCGGACCCCCCCCCCCGGGATTTTGGAGCCCCGGGCTGTTTGGGGTCCCCCTCCCGATGCCTCGGGACCCCCCCGGGGTTTTTGGAGTCCCCTGGGTCTTTGGGGTCCCCCCCTCCGAATTTCTCGGGACCCCCCCCCGGGATTTTTGGAGCCCTCTGGGTGTTTGGGGTCCCCCCGGATTTCTGCCTCCCCCCCCTCCGAATTTCTCGGGACCCCCCCGGGATTTTTGGAGCCCTCTGGGTGTTTGGGGCCCCCCCCTGGATTTCTGCCCCCCCCTCCCGAATTCCTCGGGACCCCCCCCGGGATTTTTGGAGCCCCCAGGGCTTTTGGGGACCCCCCCCCCGAATTCCTCGAGCCCCCTCGGGATTTTTGGAGCCCCCTGGGTCTTTGGGGACCCCCCCCGGATACCTCGGGACCCCCCCCCGGGACTTCTGGAGCCCCCAGGGTTTTTGGGGATTCCCCCCCCCCTCGGATGCCTCGGGCCCCCTCGGATTTTTGGAGCCCCCAGGGTGTTTGAGGACCCCCCCCGGATGCCTCGGGCCCCCCCCGGGACTTCTGGAGCCCCCTCGGATGTTTGGGGACCCCCCCCCGGGACTTCTGAAGCCCCCCCCCCGATGTTTTGGGGTCCCTCCACACTTGGACAACCCCCCTCCCCTTATCCCGGTGCCCCCCCCGGACTTCTGGGTGTCCCCCACCCCCCAAAACTGATCCCAGGTGACCCCCCCGGACCCCCTGAGCCCCCTCCCCCTCCCAAAATTGATCCCAGGGGACCCCCCGAGCCCCCCCCAAAAAAAGCTGATCCCAGGGGACCCCCTGAGCCCCCCCCTCATCCCCCCAAATTGCTCCAGGGGACCCCCTGAGCCCCCCCTCCCAAAATTGATCCCAGGGGACCCCCCGAGCCCCCCCCTCCCAAAATTGATCCCAGGGGACCCCCTGAGCCCCCCCTCCCAAAATTGATCCCAGGGGACCCCCTGAGCCCCCCCTCCCAAAATTGATCCCAGGGGACCCCCCGAGCCCCCCCCCCAAATTGATCCCCCGGCCCCCCTTTGAGAGGGGAATGGGGGGGGGAGGGTCGGTGTTTCCCAGTCTGACCAGTTTGGGACTGGGGGAACTGGGAAGGGGGGGTCGGGAACGCCGGAAATCCCCCCCCCTTTTGGGGGGAGGGGCTTCACCCTCCGGCCTTGACCTCAGGTGACCTCTCCCAGGCCACGCCCCCCCTCGTTAGCCCCGCCCCCCCGTTAATTAGCCGGCAAGGTCAGATCAGCCTGGGTGGTCCGAGAGCTCCCAGTAACCACTCCCAGTGCTCCCAGTAACCTCCCAGTGCTCCCAGTAACCACCCAGTAGCCTCCCAGTAAACCCCAGTGCTCCCAGTAGCTTCCAGCACTCCCAGTAACCATCCCCCAGTACTCCCAGTAACCAACCAGTAGCCTCCCAGTGCTCCCAGTAACCACCCAGTAGCCTCCAGTGCTCCCAGTAACCATCCCCCAGTGCTCCCAGTAACCTCCCAGTGCTCCCAGTAGCCTCCCAGTAATCCCCCAGTGCTCCTGGTAACTCCCCAGTGAACCCCAGTGCTCCCAGTAGCTTCCCAGTGCTCCCAGTAACCATCCCCCAGTGCTCCCAGTAACTCTCAGTAGTCTCCCAGTAGCCTCCCAGTAACCCCACAGTGCTCCCAGTAACCCCTCCCAGTGCTCCCAGTAGCCTCCCAGGGATTCCCAGTGCTCCCAGTAACTGCCCCTCGGGGATTCCCAGTGCTCCCAGTAACCCCTCGGGGATTCCCAGTGCCCCCAGTAACCCCTCAGGGATTCCCAGTGCTCCAGTAACTGCCCCTCGGGGATTCCCAGTGCCCCAGTAACCAACCCCCAGTGCTCCCAGTAACCCCTTGGGGATTCCCAGTGCTCCCAGTAACTGCCCCTCGGGGATTCCCAGTGCTCCCAGTAACCCCTCGGGGATTCCCAGTGCTCCCAGTAACTGCCCCTCGGCACTCCCAGCAGCGTCACAGCGATTCCCAGTGCCCCCAGTAACCAACCCCCAGTGCTCCCAGTAGCCTCCCAGGGATTCCCAGTGCTCCCAGTAACCAACCCCCAGTGCTCCCAGTAGCCTCCCAGGGATTCCAGTGCTCCCAGTAACCCCTCAGGGATTCCCAGTGCCCCAGTAACCATCCCCCAGTGCTCCCAGTAACCCCTCAGGGATTCCCAGTGCCCCAGTAACCAACCCCCAGTGCTCCCAGTAGCCCCCTCAACAACCCCAGCGCTCCCCGTGGCTTCCCAGTGCCCCCAGTAACTGCCCCTCGGGGATTCCAGTGCTCCCAGTAACCCCCTCAACAACCCCCAGTGCTCCCAGTGGCTTCCCAGTGCTCCCAGTTACCCCCCCAGTCCTCCCAGTAACCCCCAGTCCCCCCCCCACCCCCGCGCGGCCCCTTTAAGACCCCCCCAGACCCCCCCCAGCCCCAAATCTCTCAATGGGGGACGGTGGGAACCGCCGCGGGGGCGGCCACGCCCCCTCATTAGCATAGGGGCGGGGCCAAAGCCCACGCAGCCCATTCTATTCGTGGAGGGGCGTGGCCTGGAGGCTTGGGGGCGGAGCTTGGGGGTGTTTAATCCTTTTATTAGCATAAGGGGCGGGGCTAGAAGGGTTCAGACCTCGCATTAGCATAAGGGGCGGGGCGAGGTGACGGAGGAGGGGTCTATGAGGCTTCTGGACCCACGATTAGCATAAGGGGCGGGGCCACACGGCTTTAGACCGTGCTATTAGCATAAGGGCGGGGCGAGGGGCACACGGGGCTCGTTATTAAGCACAAGGGGAGGGGCTTATGGGCTTTATAAAGCGCAATTAGCAGAAGGGGCGGGGCCAGACCACTTAAGAACATGCTATTAGCATAAGGGGAGGGGCCAGGTGCCTTCAGCACCGGCCATTAGCATAAGGGGCGTGGCTTTGGGGCCTTTATGAAGCTCTATTAGCATAAGGGGCGTGGCTTTGGAGCTTTATACATCCCTATTAGCATAAGGGGCGTGGCTTTGGGGACCTTTATGAAGTTCTATTAGCATAAGGGGCGTGGCTTTGGGAGCTTTTAAAGCTCTATTAGCATAAGGGGCGTGGTTTAGGGGCTTTTAAAGCCCTATTAGCATAAGGGGCATGACTTTAGGGCTTAATGAAACTCTATTAGCATAAGGGGCGTGGCTTCGGGGGCTTTATAAAGCATTGTTAACATAAGGGGCGTGGCTTTTAGGGGCCTTTATACAACCCTATTAGCATAAGGGGCGTGGCTTTGGGGGCTTTTAAAGCTCTATTAGCATAAGGGGCGTGGCTTTGAGGCTTTGTAGAGCTTGTTAGCATAAGGGGCGGGGCTGGGCATCACCAGCACGGGCTATTAGCATAAGGGGCGTGGCTTTGGGGCTTAATAAAGGTCTATTAGCATAAGGGGCGTGCTTTGGGGACTTAATAAAGGTCTATTAGCATATGGGGCGTGGCTTTGGGGGCTTAATAAAGGTCTCTTAGCATAAGGGGCGTGGCTTTGGGGAGCTTACACCCTACTTAGCATAAGGGGCGTGGCTTTGGGTGTCTTTATAAAGCCCTATTAGCATAAGGGGCGTGGCTTTGGGGGCTCTATAAAGCCTTTATGAAGCTCTATTAGCATAAGGGGCGTGGCTTCGGGGGCCTTTATAAAGCTCTTTTAGCATAAAAGGGGGCGGTGTGCGCCCCGGGGGGCGGGCTTTATTAGAGTGGGCGTGGCCCCCCGAGGGTGGGCGTGGCTTCCGAGCCCATTTAGGGCCCGGCGTGGGCGGCCGAGGGGGAGTCGCGGGTTCGAGTCCCGGCGCGGGAGGAGCCGAGCGGGGTCCGAGGGAGCTCTCGGGGGAAGGGGGGGGAGAGAGAAAACAACCGGAGGAGGAGGAGGAGGAGGAGGAGGAGGAGGAGGAGGAGGAGGGGACACACACACACAGCACGGGCCGGGGAGGTCGCGGCGGCGCAGCCCCCTCCTGATGGCGCGGGACAAGGAGAAGCGGAGCTGCGGGCAGGTGGTGGCCGAGTGGAAGGCGTTCATCTGGGACCCCCGCACCCGCCAGTTCCTCGGCAGGACCGGCTCCAGCTGGGGTGAGTCTGGGGGGGCCTTGGGACCCCCCCATCAGCGCTGGGACCCCAGAGGGACCCCCCCTCAATGGGGAGCGGGGGGGGCGGTTGGGGTGTTGCTCTATAGGGGGGCGTTTAGAGGATCCCCCCATGTCTGGGGGTGGTCGGGGGGCGTTGGGACCCCCCCATCAGCGCTGGGACCCCAGAGGGACCCCCCCTCAATGGGGAGCGGGGGGGGCGGTTGGGGTGTTGCTCTATGGGGGGGCGTTTAGGGGACCCCCCCAACAGCGCGAGGGTCCCCCTCATGTTTGAGGGTGGTCGGGGGGTGTCGGGACCCCCCCCATCAGCGCTGGGACCCCCCCCATCAGCGCTGGGACCCCAGAGGGGGGGGGCGGTTGGGGTGTCGCTCTATAGGGGGGGCGTTTAGGGGATCCCCCCCATGTCTGGGGGTGGTCGGGGGGGGCGTTGGGACCCCCCCCCATCAGCGCTGGGACCCCATAGGGACCCCCCCTCAATGGGGCGCGGGGGGGGCGGTTGGGGGTGTCGCTCTATGGGGGGGTTTTTAGGGGATCCCCCCCCATGTCTGGGGGTGGGTCGGGGGAAGTGTTGGGACCCCCCCATCAGCGCTGGGACCCCATAGGGACCCCCCCTCAATGAGGCGCGGGGGGTGTCGCTCTATGGGGGGGGTATTTAGGAGACCCCCCCACAAGAGCGTGAGGGGTCCCTCCCATGTTTGGGGGGTGGTCGGGGGGGGTGTTGGGACCTCCCCCCATCAGCGATGGGACCCCCCCATCAGCGCTGGGACCCCCCCCCATCAGCGCTAGGACCCCATAGGGACCCCCCTCAATGGGGCACGGGGGGGGCGGTTGGGGTGTCGCTCTATAGGGGGGTATTTAGGGGATCCCCCCCATGTCTGGGGGGTGGTCGGGGGGTGTTGGGGACCCCCCCATCAGCGCTGGGACCCCATAGGGACCCCCCTCAATGGGGCGCGGGGGGCGGTTGGGGTGTTGCTCTATGGAGGGGCGTTTAGGGCGTTGATCCCTCCCCCCATGTCTGGGGGTGCTCGGGGGGGCCTTGGGACCCCCCCATCAGCGCTGGGACCCCATAGGGACCCCCCCTCAATGGGGCGCGGGGGGGCGGTTGGGGTGTCGCTCTATAGGGGGGCGTTTAGGGGACCCCTCCCAACAGCGCGAGGGTCCCCCTCATGTTTGAGGGTGGTCGGGGGGGTGTTGGGGACCCCCCCCCCATCAGCGCTGGGACCCCCCCCATCAGGGCTGGGACCCCAGAGGGACCCCCCTCAATGGGGCGCGGGGGGTGTCGCTCTATGGGGGGGGCGTTTAGGGGACCCCCCCATAACAGCACGAGGGTCCCCCCCCATGTCTGGGGGTGCTCGGGGGGGGGGGGTGTTGGGACCTCCCCATCAGCGCTGGGACCCCATAAGGACCCCCCCTTAATGAGGTGCGGGGGGGTTGTCGCTCTATAGGGGGGGGTTTAGGGGACCCCCCCAACACCGCGAGGGTCCCCCCGTGTCTGGGGGGGGTCCCGGGGGTGTTGTGACCCCCCCCCAACACCCCAAGAGGGTGCTGGTGGGAGGGGGGGGGCGCGGGGACCCCCCCGATGCGGGTGCGATGGGGTTTGGGGGGGGGGGAGCACAGGGACCCCCCTTACAGGGGGTTCATTGAACCCCCCCCCCACTCCCCCACATCCCGGGGGGGCTCCGTAGGGACCCCCCCTTATGCATAAATGAGGGGGGGGGCTGCCCGGAGACCCCCCCTCAGGAAGGGGGTTCGCTCAGACCCCCCCCCTTTGGGTGCAACTGGTGGGGGGGGGGGCTGTTGTTGGGGGACCCCCCCCCAAACTGGGCGGCAATTTGGGGACCCCCCCCCATTTTTAAAGCTCTTTTTTTGGGTTGGGGGGACCCCCCTGGAGGTGTGTGGGGGGGTCTTTTCACGGTGTCCCCCCCCCGTTTGGGGTGCAACTGGTGGGGGGGGGGGGGGCTGTTGCTGGGGGACCCCCCCCCCAAACTGGGCGGCAATTTGGGACCCCCCCCCCCATTTTTAAAGCTCTTTTTTTGGGTTGGGGGGACCCCCCTGGAGGTGTGGGGGGGTATTTTCACGGTGTGTCCCCCCCCCTTTTGGGGAGGGGGCTGCGCAGAGACCCCCCCTCTCTTTTTTAGGGGTTTAAAGGGGGGGGATGAACCCGCGACCCCCCCCCCAAAAAGAGCGGCGAAGGGGGGAAGGGGGGAATTTTGTGGGGGGGGTTCACGAGGTTCAAGAGGACATTCCGGGGGGGGGGCGGGGGCGGTTTGTGCCCCCCCCCCCCCCCCCCCTCCATCCCCCCCCCTCCATCCCCCCCCCATCTGTCGCTCCGCGGCTCCAAAAAGTAGGTCACGGGCGGGGGTGGGGGAGGGGGAAGAGACGGGGGGGACCCCCCCCCAAATGGAGGGAGGGGAGAGGGGGGGTGACCAGATGACCCCCCCCCTTCCTTTTCCGAGCGCGGGGACCCCCCCAAAAAGTGCCAAGGGACAGATGGGGAACCCCCCCAAACCCCCCCCCCCCCCGTGTCCGTGTCCCCCCCCCCGCGCGGGGCCAGATGGCTGCGGGGGGGATTTAAATGTCTGGGGGGGGGATTTAGGGGGGTCGGGGGGGGGGGTTAGGGGGGTTGGGGGCGTTTGCCGGGGGTGCAAAGGGGGTTTTGGGGGGGGTCAGGAGGGTGCAAAGGGGGTTTTTGGGGGGTCCGGGGGGTGCAAAGGGGATTTTGGGGAGGGGGTTTAGGGGGGTTGGGGGCGTTCTGGGGGTGAAAAGGGTTTTTTGGGGGGGCTCCGGGGGGTGTAAAGGGATTTTGGGGGGGTCCTGGGGGTGTAAAAGTGATTTGGGGGGGTCTGGGGGGGTGCAAAGGGGGTTTTTGGGGGGGTCTGGGGGGTGCAAAGGGGGTTTTGGGGTGAGGACCGGAGGTGCAAAGGGGATTTTTGGGGGGGTTCGGGGGGTGTAAAGGGGATTTTTGGGGGGGTTCTGGAGGTGCAAAGTGGATTTTGGGGGGGGTCCTGGGGGTGCAAAGGGGATTTTGGGGGGGCATTTAGGGGGGTTGGGGGCGTTTTCTGGGGGTGTAAAGAGGGTTTTGGGGGGGTCCGGGGGGTACAAAGGGGATTTTGGGGGGGTCCGGGGGCTGCAAAGTGGATTTTGGGGGGGTCCTGGGGGTGCAAAAGTGATTTGGGGGGGTCTGGGGGGGTGCAAAGGGGGTTTTGGGGGCGTCTTGGGGGGTGCAAAGGGGGGTTTTGGGGTGAGGACCGGAGGTGCAAAGGGGATTTTTTGGGGGGGTTCTGGAGGTGCAAAGTGGATTTTGGGGGGGGTCCTGGGGGTACAAAGGGGATTTTGGGGGGTCCGAGGGGTGCAAAGGGGATTTTGGGGAGGGGGTTTAGGGGGGTTGGGGGCGTTTCTGGGGGTGAAAAGGGTTTTTTTGGGGGGGGCTCCGGGGGTGTAAAGGGGATTTTGGGGGGGTCCGGGGGGTGCAAAGTGGATTTTGGGGGGGTCCGGGGGGTGCAAAGGGGATTTTTAGGGGGGTGTTCGGGGGTGCAAATTGAATTTTGGGGGGGGGTCCGGGGGGTGCAAAAGGGATTTGGGGGCGTTCCTGGGGTGCAAAGTGGATTTTGGGGGGGTCCTGGGGGTTCAACGGGATTTTGGGGGGTCCGGAGGTGCAAAGGGGATTTTGGGGGGTTCGGGGGTGCAAAGGGGGTTTTGGGGGGCTTTGATGCCATTGGGGGGGGTGTTTTGATGCCATTGGGGCAGTTTTTTTGGGCGGGGTTGATGCCTTTGGGGCAGTTTGGGGGGGATTTTTGGTTCAATCGGGGCAGTTTTTTTGGGTTTTGATTCAATTGGGCAGTTTGGGGGGGGGGTTGATGCCATCAGGGCACTTTTTGGGGGGTTTTGATGCCATTGGGGCAGGTTTTGGGGGAGTTTTGATTCAATTGGGGCAGTTTTTTTGGGGGGTTGATGCCTTTGGGGCAGTTTTTTGGGGGGGTTGATGCCTTTGGGGCAGTTTATGGGGATATTTTTGATTCAATTGCGGCAGTTTTGGGGGTTTGTTGGTGCCATTGGGCAGTTTTGGGGGGGTTTTGATGCCATTGGGGGGGGGTTTGGGGAGGGTTTGATGCCATTGGGGCAGTTTTTTTGGGCGGGTTGATGCCTTTGGGGCAGTTTTTGGGGGGATTTTTGATTCAATCGGGGCAGTTTTTTGGGGTTTTGATGTAATTGGGGAAGGTTTTGGGGGGTTTGATGCATTGGGGAGCAGTTTGGGGGGTGTTGATGCCATCGGGGCAGTTTTGGGGCGTTTTGATGCCATTGGGGAGATTTTTTGGGTGGGATTTTGATGCCTTTGGGGCAGTTTTTGGGATTTTTGATTCAATTGGGGCAGTTTTTGGGGGGTTTTGATGCCATTGGGGCAGTTTTGGGGAGGTGATTTGGGGGATATTTGGGGTGTTCAGGGCAGTTTTGGGGGGTATTTAGGATGTCCAGGGCAATTTTGAGGATATTCGATGTAATTAAGGCAGTTGGGGGGGGGTCTTTAGGTTTTCCCCCTTTTTTGACGGGATTTTGGGGTTCTCTGACCCCGGACTGGGTTTTTACCGCCCAGGGGGGTATTTTTGGGGCTCTTGACCCCCCCTTTTTGCTCCCCCAGGGCTGATCCTGCTCTTCCAAAGTGATTTATTCGTGAATTTATTCACTATTTTGGGGTTATTTCCCCCTTTTTGGTGGGATTTTGGGGTTCTCTGACCCCAGGGTGGGTGTTACCCCCCGGAGGGGTATTTTTGGGGTTGCCGACCCCCCTTTTTTTGCCCCCCCCAGGGCTAATCCTGCTGTTCTACCTGGTGTTTTACGGGTTCCTGGCTGGGCTCTTGGGGATTTATTCACCATTTTGGGGGGGTTTTCCCCCATTTCGGGTGGGATTTTGGGGTTCTCTGACCCCAGGGTGGGTTTTACCCCCCGGGGGGTATTTTTGGGGTTCCCGACCCCCCCTTTTTCACCCCCCCCAGGGCTGATCCTGCTCTTCCACAGTGATTTATTAATGAATTTATTCACCATTTTGGGGGGTTTTGGGTGGGATTTCGGGGGTCCCTGAACCTGGGGTGGGTTTTCCCCCCCGGGAGGGTATTTTTGGGGTTCCCGACCCCCCTTTTTGCCCCCCCCCCAGGGCTGATCCTGCTGTTCTACCTGGTGTTTTACGGGTTCCTGGCCGGGCTCTTGGGGATTTATTCACCATTTTGGGGGGGGTTTCCCCCATTTCGGGTGGGATTTTGGGGTTCTCTGACCCCAGGGTGGGTTTTCCCCCCGGGGGGGTATTTTTGGGGTTCCCGACCCCCCCTTTTTCGCCCCCCCAGGGCTGATCCTGCTCTTCCAAAGTGATTTATTCGTGAATTTATTCACTATTTTGGGGTTATTTCCCCCCTTTTTGATGGGATTTTGGGGTTCTCTGACCCCGGGCTGGGTTCTACCCCCCGGGGGGGTATTTTTGGGGTTCCCGATCCCCCTTTTCTGCCCCCCCCAGGGCTGATCCTGCTGTTCTACCTGGTGTTTTACGGGTTCCTGGCCGGGCTCTTGGGGATTTATTCACCATTTTGGGGGGGTTTTCCCCATTTCGGGTGGGATTTGGGGGTTCTCTGACCCCGGACTGGGTTTTACCGCCCAGGGGGGTATTTTTGGGGCTCTTGACCCCCCCTTTTTGCCCCCCCCAGGGCTGATCCTGCTCTTCCAAAGTGATTTATTCATGAATTTATTCACCATTTTGGGGTTATTTCCCCCCTTTTTGATGGGATTTGAGGTTCTCTGACCCCGGGCTGGGTTCTACCCCCCCGGGGGGGGTATTTTTGGGGTTGCCGACCCCCCCTTTTTCACCCCCCCAGGGCTGATCCTGCTGTTCTACCTGGTGTTTTACGGGTTCCTGGCCGGGCTCTTGGGGATTTATTCACCATTTTGGGGGGGTTTTCCCCCATTTCGGGTGGGATTTTGGGGTTCTCTGACCCCAGGGTGGGTTTTACCCCCCGGGGGGGTATTTTTGGGGTTCCCGACCCCCCCTTTTTCACCCCCCCAGGGGCTGATCCTGCTCTTCCACAGTGATTTATTAATGAATTTATTCACCATTTTGGGAGTTATTTGATGGGATTTCAGGGTTCTCTGACCCCAGGGTGGGTGTTACCCCCCGGGGGGGTATTTTTGGGGTTGCCGACCCCCCCTTTTTTTTGCCCCCCCAGGGCTGATCCTGCTGTTCTACCTGGTGTTTTACGGGTTCCTGGCCGGGCTCTTGGGGATTTATTCACCATTTTGGGGTTTTTTGGGTGGGATTTCGGGGGTCCCTGAACCTGGGGGTGGGTTTTCCCCCCCGGGGGGGGTATTTTTGGGGTTCCCGACCCCCCTTTTTGCCCCCCCCCAGGGCTGATCCTGCTGTTCTACCTGGTGTTTTACGGGTTCCTGGCCGGGCTCTTGGGGATTTATTCACCATTTTGGGGGGTTTTTCAGGTGGAATTTCAGGGTTCTCTGACCCCAGGGTGGGTTTTACCCCCCGGGGGGGTATTTTTGGGGTTCCCGACCCCCCTTTTTGCCCCCCCCCCAGGGCTGATCCTGCTGTTCTACCTGGTGTTTTACGGGTTCCTGGCCGGGCTCTTCGCCCTCACCATGTGGGTGATGCTGCAGAGCGTCGACCCCCACGTGCCCAAGTACCAGGACCGGCTCGTCACCCCCGGTGAGGGACCCCGGGGGGGGTCATGGGGGGGTCACAGAGGGGTCACGGGGGGGTCGTAGAGGGGTCACAGGGGGGTCACAGGGGGGTCACGGGAGGGGGGGTGTCACGGGGAGGGTCCTGGAATGAGGGATGAGGGATTGGAGACCCCCCCGGGGGGGTCACAGAGGGGTCACAGGGGGTCACAGGGGGGTGACAGGAGGGGAGGTCATGGGGGGGTCACGGGGGGGGTCACGGGGGGGGTCACAGGAGGGGGGTGTCACGGCGGGGGTCCTGGAATGAGGGATGAGGGATTGGGGACCCCCCAGGGGTGGGGGTGGGTGGCACTGGGGGGGGGTCCTGGAATGAGGAATGAGGGATGAGGGACCGGGACCCCCCCGGGGGGGTCATGGAGGGTCACGGGGGGGTCGTAGAGGGGTCACGGGGGGGGTCACGGGAGGGGGGTGTTGTTGGGGGGGGTCCCTGGAATGAGGGATGAGGGAGTGGGACCCCCCTGGGGAGCGAGGGGGTGTCATGGGGGGGTCATGGAGGGTCACGGGGGGGTCACAGGAGGGTCACGGGGGGGTCACAGGAGGGGGGTGTCACTGGGGGGGGTCCCTGGAATGAGGGATGAGGGACTGGGACACCCCCGGGGGGTGAGGGGGGGGTCATGGGGGTCACAGGGGGGTCACGGGAGGGGGGATCATAGGAAGGGTCCTGGAATGAGGGACCGGGGGGGGGGAAATGGGGGTGGGAGGGTTGGGGGAGGGGTTTGGGGGGTGTTTGGGACCCCCTGGAGTGACCCTTGCAGGGGGGGGTCATGGGGGGTCACAGGAGGGGTCACGAAGGGGTCATGGGGTCACGAGGGATCACAGGAGGGGTCACGGAAGGTCACAGGGGGTCATGGGGGGTCAGAGGGGGGTCATAGGAGGGGTCATGGAGGGGTCATGGGGATCACAGGAGGAGTCATGGAGGGTCATATGAGGGGTCATGGGAGGGTCACATGAGGGGTCATAGGGGGTCACAGGGGGTCATGGGGTCACAGGGATGGCACAGAGGGGGTCACAGGAGGGAGGGGTCACAAGGGGAGTCCTGGAATGGGGGGTCACAGGAGGGGTCACAGAAGGGTCATGGAGGGGTCAGAGAAGGGTCACAGAAGGGTCATGGAGGGTCAGAGAAGGGTCACAGGAGGGTCATGGGGGGTCACAGGGGGGCCATGGGGGAGGGTCACAATGAGGGCACAGGAGGGTCACAGGAGGGGTCACAGAAGGGTCATGGAGGGTCACAGGAGAGTCATGGGGGGGGGTCACAGGAGGGTCACGGGGGGGCCCTGGGGGGAGAGGTCATGGTGAGGGCACAGGAGGGTCACGGGGGGTCATGGGGGGTCACAGGAGGAGAGGGGGGTGTGATGCGAGGCCCCCATGGAAGGGGGGGCTGAGGGGTCCCCGTGACCCCCCTGTGACCCCTCTATGACCCCCCGGTGACCCCCCCAGGGCTGATGATCGCCCGTGCATGGAGGGGCTCGACGTCACCTTCAACGTCACCCAGAGCCACACCTGGCACCGCTACGTCAGGGCCCTGCACCAGTTCCTGGAGCGTGAGTCAACTGGGGGCACTGGGAGGGACTGGGAGGGAGTGGGGGGCACTGGGAGGGGACTGGGGGGCACTGGGGGGGACTGGGAGGGGACTGGGGGGGGCAAACCTGGCACTGCTACGTCAGGGCCCTGCACCAGTTCCTGGAGCGTGAGTCAACTGGGAGGGACTGGGAGGGACTGGGAGGGAGTGGGGGGGACTGGGGGGGAGTGGGGGGGACTGGGAAGGGACTGGGAGGGGAATGGGAGCACTGGGGGGCACTGGGAGGGGCCACACTTGGCACCGCTACATGAGAGTCCTGCACCAGTTCCTGGAGCGTGAGTCAACTGGGGGCACTGGGGGGCACTGGGAGGGGATTGGGAGGGGAATGGGAGCACTGGGAGGGGACTGGGAGGCACTGGGGGCCACTGGGAGGGGAGTGGGAGGGACTGGGGGGCACTGGGAAGGGACTGGGAGGGACTGGGGGGCACTGGGGGGCACTGGAAGGGGCCAAACCTGGCACCACTACGTCAGGGCCCTGCACCAGTTCCTGGAGCGTGAGTCAACTGGGGGCACTGGGAGGGACTGGAAGGGATGGGGAGGGACTGGGAGGGGAATAGGAGGAGTCGGGAGGGACTGGGGGGCCCTCCCACATACTGGGACAGCTCTAACCCATACTGGGATGTCCTTACCCATACTGGGACAGCTCTAATCCATACTGGGACAGCTCTAACCCATACTGGGACAGCTCTAACCCATACTGGGACGGCTCTATCCCATACTGGGACAGCTCTAACATATACTGGGATGTCCTTACCCATACTGGGACAGCTCTATCCCATACTGGGACTGCCCTACCCCGTACTGGGATGGTCTAATCGATACTGGGACAGCTCTATCCCATACTGGGATAGTCCTACCCACACTGGGACAGCTCTAACCCATACTGGGACGGCTCTAACCCATACTGGGACAGCTCTATCCCATACTGGGATAGTCCTACCCACACTGGGACAGCTCTAACCCATACTGGGACAGCTCTATCCCATACTGGGATAGTCCTACCCACACTGGGACAGCTCTAACCCATACTGGGCTGGCCCTACCCACACTGGGACAGCTCTAACCCACACTGGGACAGCTCTAACCCACACTGGGCTGACTCTACCCATAGTGGGAGGGCCCTACCCCACACTGGGATGACCCTACCCATACTGGGACAGCTCTAACCCATACTGGGCTGACCCTACCCATACTGGGACAGCTCTAACCCATACTGGGCTGACCCTACCCATACTGGGACAGCTCTAACCCATACTGGGACAGCTCTAACCCACACTGGGCTGGCTCTACCCGTAGTGGGAGGGCCCTACCCCATACTGGGATGACCCTACCCCATACTGGTGTGCCCTGACCCCCCCCCCCCAGAGTACAACGACAGCGTGCAGGCCGCCCGCAACGCCGCCTGCGCCCCGGGCCGGTACAACGAGCAGCCCGACGACTCGGTGCCCAACTACCCCAAACGCGCCTGTCGCTTCAACCGCTCCCTGCTGGGGCCCTGCGCCGGCCTCGGCCCCCACGGCGACTACGGCTACGCCAGCGGCCAGCCCTGCGTGCTCGTCAAGGTCAACAGGGTGAGCATGGTGCTGGGGGGCACTGGGAGGCACTGGGAGAGGGGTTATGGAGCACTGGGATGGACTGGGAGGCACTGGGAGCACTGGGAGAGGGGTTATAGACTGGTATTATATGGTAATGTTGAGTTGTGTTGGACTGGGAGGCACTGGGAGGCACTGGGATGGTGCCTGGTGGTGCTTGGCCGTGAGTTGGGTTGGACTGGGATGGACTGGGGTGGACTGGGAGCACTTGGAGAGGGGTTATGGAGCACTGGGATGGACTGGGATGGACTGGGATGGACTGGGAGCACTGGGGCCCTGCGCCGGCCTCGGCCCCCACGGCGACTACGGCTACGCCAGCGGCCAGCCCTGCGTGCTCAGCAAGGTCAACAGGGTGAGACACCCAACTGGGATGGACTGGGATGGACTGGGACACACTGGGGTGGACTGGGAGACGGGTTATGGGCAGGTATTATATGGTAATGTTGAGTTGTGCTGGACTGGGAGAGACTGGGAGGCACTGGGAGGCACTGGGAGGCACTGGGAGCACTGGGAGAGGGGTTATGGGCAGGTATTATATGGTAATGTTGAGTTGGGTTGGACTGGGAGAGACTGGGAGGCACTGGGAGGCACTGGGGCAGTGCCTGGTGGTGCTTGGCAATGGATTGTATTGGACTGGGAGGCACTGGGACGGACTGGGAGGCACTGGGAAGGATGGAGCACTGGGACAGGGCCTGGTGGTGCTTGGCCATGAGTCACATTGAACTGGGAGGCACTGGGATGAACTGGGAGGCACTGGGAGCACTGGGACGGTGCCTTCTGCAATGGACTGCCGTGCACTGGGAGGCACTGGGAGGGACTGGGAGACACTGGGAGGCACTGGGCTGTACTGGGAGATGCTGGGAGCGACTTGGGGGCACTGGGAGGCACTGGGCTGTACTGGGAGACACTGAGAGGGACTGGGAGGCACTGGGAGTGACTGGGCTGTACTGGGAGGCACTGGGAGGCACTGGGCTGTACTGGGAGAAACTGGGCTGTACTGGGAGGCCCTGGGGTGTTGCTCACTGCAGCACCGTGCTCTGTACTGGTCCATACTGGTTCATACTGGTTCATACTGGTCCATACTGGTTCATACCGGTCCATACTGGTTTATACCGGTCTGTACTGGTCCGTACTGGTCTGTACTGGTCCATACTGGTCCCCTCCCCCCCCGCAGGTCATCAACTTCTTCCCGGGGAAGAACAAGAGCATCAACATCGTCTGCGCCGCAAAGGTGACGTCCCTGCCACCCCCGGGGTCACCAACCCCCTCATTGTCACCTCCCTGACCCCCCAGGGTCACCAACCCCAGTGTCACCTCCCCTGACCCCTCCAGTGTCACCCCCCCACCCCCCCGGGGTCACCAACCCCCTCATTGTCACCTCCCTGACCCCCCCGGGGTCACCTCCCACCCCCCGGGGTCACCAACCCCTGTGTCACCTCCCCTGACCCCCCCAGTGTCACCAACCCCCCCCCAGTGTCACCTCCCACCCCCCCCGGGGTCACCAACCCCAGTGTCACTGACCCCCTCATTGTCACCTCCCTGACCCCCCCAGTGTCCCCAATGTCCCCCAGTGTCCCCCCAATGTCCCCCCAATGTCCCCAATGTCCCCCCAATGTCCCCCCAATGTCCCCCCAATGTCCCCAATGTCCCCCCAATGTCCCCAATGTCCCCAATGTCCCCCAATGTCCCCCCAATGTCCCCCCAATGTCCCCCCAATGTCCCCAATGTCCCCCCAATGTCCCCAATGTCCCCAATGTCCCCCCAATGTCCCCCAATGTCCCCAATGTCCCCAATGTCCCCAATGTCCCCAATGTCCCCAATGTCCCCCCAATGTCCCCAATATCCCCCCAATGTCCCCCCAATGTCCCCCCAATGTCCCCAAATGTCCCCAGTGTCCCCCCAATGTCCCCAATGTCCCCCAATGTCCCCCCAGTGTCCCCCCAATGTCCCCCCAATGTCCCCAATGTCCCCAATATCCCCCCAATGTCCCCCCAATGTCCCCCCAATGTCCCCCAATGTCCCCCCAATGTCCCCAATATCCCCCCAATGTCCCCCCAATGTCCCCCCAATGTCCCCCAATGTCCCCAATGTCCCCAATATCCCCCCAATGTCCCCCCAATGTCCCCCCAATGTCCCCAAATGTCCCCCAATATCCCCCAATGTCCCCCAATGTCCCCCCAATGTCCCCAATGTCCCCAAATGTCCCCCAATGTCCCCAATGTCCCCCAAATGTCCCCAAATGTCCCCTCACTGTCTCTTGTCTCTGCCCAGCGGCCCCGGACCAAGGGTGACCTGGTAAGGGGGGGAATCCCCCCAGAGCGCCCCAAAATCTGCTCTTTGCACCCCAAAAATCCCTCTAGGACTCCCAAAATCTGCTCGTTCCACCCCAAAAATCCCTCTAGGACTCCCAAAATAGGGCAGGTTCCCCCCAAAACGCTTCTAGTTATCCCAAAATTCGCTCGTTTCACCCCAAAATCCCGGTAGATGGCGACCCAAAATCCCATATTTTCGCTCCAAAATCCTTCCAGGAGTTCGAAAGTCGCCTCATTTCACCCCAATATCCCAGCAGGCGCCCCAAAGCTTGCTGATTTAATCCCAAATGCTGCTTGGCTTACCCCAAAATCCACTCGTTTCACCCCAAAAATCCTTCTAGGTCCCCCCCAAATCCTGCTGGATGCCCCAAAATCCGTTCGTTTCACCCCAAAATCCCGCTGGGTGGACCAAAATCTGCTGATTTCACCCCAAATCCTGCTCGGTTTACCCCCAGAAAGCTCCGGTTTCATCCCAAAATCCCGCTGGGTGTCCCCAAATCTGCTTCTCTCCCCCTCCCCAAAATCCTTGCTGGGTGTCCCCAAATCTGCTTCTCTCCCCCTCCCCAAAATCCTTCAGGTGCCCCAAACTGCCCTGATCTCACCCCAAACTGCCACCAGTTGCCCCAAAATCTGCTGGATTCCCCCAAAATGCTGCTGGGTGTCCCAATGTCCCCCAATGTCCCCCAATGTCCCCCCAATGTCCCCCCAATGTCCCCAATGTCCCCCCAATGTCCCCCCAATGTCCCCCCAATGTCTCCCCAATGTCCCCCCAATGTCCCCCAATGTCCCCCCAATGTCCCCCCAATGTCCCCCAATGTCCCCCCAATGTCCCCCAATGTCCCCAATGTCCCCAATGTCCCCCAATGTCCCCCCAATGTCCCCCCAATGTCCCCCAATGTCCCCAATGTCCCCCCAATGTCCCCAATGTCCCCCCAATGTCCCCCAATGTCCCCCAATGTCTCCCCAATGTCCCCCCAATGTCCCCCCTGTCCCCAATGTCCCCCAATGTCCCCAATGTCCCCAATGTCCCCCCAATGTCCCCCAATGTCCCCAATGTCCCCAATGTCCCCCCAATGTCCCCCCAATGTCCCCCAATGTCCCCAATGTCCCCAATGTCCCCAATGTCCCCCAATGTCCCCAATGTCCCCAATGTCCCCCAATGTCCCCCCAATGTCCCCAATGTCCCCCAATGTCCCCAATGTCCCCCCAATGTCCCCCAATGTCCCCCAATGTCCCCAATGTCCCCCCAATGTCCCCCAATGTCCCCCCAATGTCCCCCAATGTCCCCCCAATGTCCCCCCAATGTCCCCCAATGTCCCCCAATGTCCCCCAATGTCCCCCCAATGTCCCCCAATGTCCCCCTGTCCCTCTCACCGTCTCTCTCTCGCTGCCCGCGGGGCCCAGGGACAATCGGCCGCCACCGTAAGGGACCTGGGGGGGCACTGGGACGAACTGGGGGGGCACTGGGATGAACTGGGGGGCACTGGGACGAACTGGGGGCACTGGGACAAACTGGGGTGGCACTGGATGAACTGGGGGCACTGGACAAACTGGGGGGCACTGGGAGGCACCGGGGGGGGTTTATGGGACCTTTGGGGGGGTTTGAGGGTCCCGAGGGGGTTTTGGGGGGAATTGGGGGGTATTGGGGCATCCTGAGGGGGTTTGGGGGGCACCAGGGGATATTTGAGGGGTCCTGGAGGGGGTTGGGGGGTCCCGGGGGGATTTTGGGGGAGTTCGGGGGGGGTTGAGGGGTCCAGAGGGGTTTGGGGGGAACTGGGGGGAGTTGAGGGGGTCCTGGGGGGGTTTGGGGGACACCGGGAGGTATTTGGGGGGTCCTGGGGGGGGTTGAGGGGTCCCAGGGGGGTTTGGGGGGAACTGGGGGGGGGGTTGAGGGGTCCGAGGGGGTTTTGGGGGGGAATTTGGGGGTATTTGGGGGGTCCCTGGGGGAGTTAGAGGGGTCTGGGGGGAATTTAAGGTATTTGGGGGGTACTGGGTGGTTTTGGGGGGTACTGGGGCTCTCTGGGCTTGTATTTGGGGGGTCTTGAGGGGGGGATATTGAGGAGGGGGGGTGGGAAGGGTCCCCCTATTTAGGGGGCGGTCCTTTGGGGTTATTAAAGGGGGGAACTGGGGGTGGGTCCTTGGCAGGGCATTTACGGGGGGTCCTGGAGGGGAATTCTGGGGGAGCCTGGGGGGTGTTTGGGGGTCGGGTGGGGGTGTCCCCCTCGCCGTGGGACATTTGGGGACCCCCCCGTGTCCCCGTCCCCCCCCCAGCGCGAGGAGGACGCCGCCCTCCTGGGCCCCCTCCAGCTCTTCCCCCCCAACGGCTCCATCGACCTCATGTACTTCCCCTACTACGGCAAGAGAGTCCACGTGAGTCCACGAGACCCCCCCCCCGAGACCCCCCCGAGACCCCCGGGGGGGCCCCGAGACCCATCACCATCCTGGGGGTCGAGGAGGGTCCCAAAAATTTGGGTGTCCCTGTGGGTCTGGGGGGTTCTGTATCCATGAGGTCCTACCGAGGGATTTGGGGGTTGGGACCACCCCCCAAAAGGGGTTTTGGGGGGTCTCCTGGATGCTGGGGGGGCAAGGGGGGGCCCTGAGACCCCCCACCACCCCGGGGGTCGGGGGGGTTCCCAAAAATTTGGGTGTCCCCGTGGGTGGGGGGTCCTGTATCCCTGAGGTCCTACCGAGGGATTTGGGGGTGGGACCCCCCCAAGGGGGTTTTGGGCCCCCCCCCCTTTGTCCCTTTTGGAGGGATGTGGGAGCCCCCGGGAATGGGGGTGTTGGGACCCCCTGGATCCCTGGGAATGGGGTGTTGGGAATGGGGGTGTTGGATCCCCCCTGGATCCCCAGGAATGGGGTGTTGGGACCCTCCTGGATCCCTGGGAATGGGGGTGTTGGGAATGGGGGTGTTGGATCCCCCTGGATCCCTGGAAATGGGGTGTTGTGTTCGTCCTGGATCCCTGGGAATGGGGGTCTTGGGTCCCTCCTGGATCCCTGGGAATGGGGGTGTTGGGACCCCCCTGGATCCCTGGGAATGGGGGTGTTGGGTCCCTCCTGGATCCTTGGGAATAGGCATGTTGGGAATGGGGGTGTTGGATCCCCCTTGGATCCCCGGGAATGGGGGTGTTGGGAATGGGGGTGTTGGGTCCCCCCAGATCCCTGGGAATGGGTTTTTTCCCTGCTCTGCTCCCCTGGATCCCCGGGAATGGGGGTGTTGGGAATGGGAGTGTTGGGAATGGGGTGTTGGGTCCCCCCTGAATCCCTGGGAATGGGGGTGTTGGGAATGGGGGTGTTGGGAATGGGGGTGTTGGAATGGGGGTGTTGGATCCCCCCTGGATCCCTGGGAATGGGGGTGTTGGGAATGGGGGTGTTGGGAATGGGGGTGTTGGATCCCCCCTGGATCCCCGGAATGGGGGTGTTGGGAATGGGGGTGTTGGGACCCCACTGGATCCTTGGGAATAGGGGTGTTGGGAATGGGGGTGTTGGGTCCCCCCTGGATCCCTGGGAATGGGGGTGTTGGGAATGGGGGTGTTGGGTCCCCCTGGATCGACCCGGAATGTTTTTTTTCCCTGCCGTGCTCACCCGGACCCCGGAATGGGGATGTCGTGTGTGTGTCCGTGTGTCCCCCCCCCCAATTCCCGTGTCCCCCCCGTGCCCCCCCAGGTGAACTACACGCAGCCGGTGGTGGCCGTGCAGTTCCCCAACGCCACGGCCAACGTGGACCACCACGTGGAGTGCCGGCTCAACGCCGCCGGGCTCCGCACCGACGACGAGCGCGACAAGTTCGCCGGCGCGTCGCCTTCCGCCTCCGCATCAACCGCGACTGACCCCCGGCCCCCCGGGCCCCCCCGTAGCCCCCCGGCTCCCCCCCGTCCGCCGGCGCCCCCCCCTCGGGTCTAATCGCCCTCCCGCCGCCGCCGCCCCCCCCCCGGATGCCCCTAATATAAGGATAATAAATGTACATAGGTATTTTTTATATGATAAATCTATTAAACGGTGCAGTAGGGCCCTGGCTGCTCCCCTTCCCTCCCTCGCCCGCCCCGAGGTCGGGGGTCACCCCAAAATTTTGCCTCCGCTTTGTGCGCCTGAGGTGGGTTCGGGGCGCGCTTTGGGGGCGGCCGGGTGGGGATTTGGGGGTTTTGGGTGGTTTTGGGGGGGGTTTGGAGGTCGTTGGGTGATCTTTGGGGAGGCCGAGATGGCTGTCGGGCCACCAGCCAAGATGGCGGCGTGTGGGGAGAAGAAGCAAGATGGCCGCCCTGCTGTGGGGTGGGTGGTGCTGGGTGCCAAGATGGCCGCCATTGCCAAGATGGCTGACGTCGGTTGGGTAGATAAGAGTAAGATGGCCGCCCTGCTGTGGGGTGGGTGGTGCTGGGCGCCAAGATGGCCGCCATTGCCAAGATGGCTGACGTCGGTTGGGTAGGTCAGGAGCAAGATGGCCGCCAACGCGGTGGAAGGGCAAGGCTGCCATTGGCTGAGCTGGCCAAGATGGCCGCTGTTATGCAAATGAGGTCCCAAATGGCCACCATTGGCTGAGCAGGCCAAGGTTGCCCCGCCCACAGCCCAATATGGCGGCTTCTGGCGGCCATCTTGGGCCCCCATCGCTAATGGTGGTTGGGCCTGGCGGCCATCTTGGATAGCGCTGTTACCATGGAAACCTGGTGGCCATCTTGAATCCTTAGTGACCATCTTGGATAGCGCTGTTGCCATGGCAACCTGGTGGCCATCTTGGATCCCTGGTGGCCACATTGGCAGCCATCTTGGATTCTGCTGCCTACAGGAGGAGCTGGTGGCCATCTCGGTGGCCATCTTGAATCTCCCTTCCTGCATGAAACCCTGGCAGCCATCTTGGATCCTGCTGCCTACAGACGGGCCTGGCGGCCATCTTGAATCCCTGGTGGCCATCTTGAATCCCTGACGGCCATCTTGAATTCCTGGCAGCCATCTTGAATCCCTGGTGGCCATCTTGGCTCCTTCTCCCCCCATTCCTGCCGCCGCCTTGTCCCCTCTCCTTCCCAGCAGCCATATTGCCCCTCCGCCATCTTGGCGGCCATCTTGAATCCCTGACGGCCATCTTGGCTCCTCCTCCTCATCTCTGCCACCACCTTGTCCCCTCCCCTTCCCAGCAGCCATCTTGCCCCTCCGCCATCTTGACCCCAAGCCCCTCCCCCTACTATGCCCCGCCCCCCAATTTTGGGGTGACTTGAGCTTTTTTTGGGTGCAATCAAAGCAGGATGAGGGACGTCCCCTCAGCATGAAACCTCTGCATTTTGGGTTGGAAAGTCTCACTTCGGGGTGTTTTTTGGTGCTTTTTGATGTTTAACGTCGCTTTTTAGTGGGTTTTGTTCTTTTTTAGTGTTTCGTGGGGATTTTTTGTTTCGTTTTGTTTTGTTTTCTGCTTTATGAAAGTTTTTTTTGGTGGTTTTTGGGCGTATTTTGGTCGTGTTTGAAGGTTATTTGGCAGTTTTTGGTCCTTTTTGGTGGAGTTTTTCAGCGGCTTTTATGCGTATTTTGGTCGGGTTTGGGTGCATTTTGGTAATTTTTGCTGGGGTTTGGTGCATTTGGTAGTTTTTCGGTGGATTTTGGTGCTTGTTGGGCGTATTTCAGTGGGGGTTTTGAGAGTTTTTTTGGTGGCTTTTTGCCGATTTTGCTGGGTTTTTATTCGTTGGTGTTCATTGGTGGAGTTTTGGTGTTTTTTCGTTGAACTTTGGTGCTTTTTGTTTATTTTTTTTTGTATGGTGGTGGGGTTTTGTGGTTTTTTTGGTGGTTTTCGGCCTTTTTTTGGTGTTTTTTGGTTCCTGTCCCCCCCCCCCCCGACGTTGGCGAAGGGGCCGCGGGCCTCCCGGGGGTGGTAATTAGGCCATGGGGGGTGGGGTGGTTAATGAGCCTGACGAGCTCGTTAGGGTGGCCCTGCCAGGGCCCAGTGCCCAGACCCCTCCCCCACCCTTGGCAGGGGGGACCCGCATTCAGGAGGGGGGCGGGGCCACGGCGATGACGTCATTGGAGGAGGGGACACCAAAATCGCCCCAATTTGCCCCAAATCCTTCCCCCCTCCCCTCTCCCAGACAGGGCCCAATTAGCCCCTCCCCCCCAATTAGCACCTCCATTAACAGCCCCCAATTAACACCCCAAATCTGCCTAATGAATGCCCCTAATTAAGATCCTCCTTTAATTAACATCCCAAATCTGCCCCTCTCTAATGAACCCCCCAATTAACAGCCCAAATGCCCCTCCCTAATGACCCCCCAAATTAAGATCCCCCCCCAATTAACACCCCAAATCCTCCTCCTAATGAACCCCCCTAATTAACGCCCCAAATCTACCCTCTTAGCGAACCCCCCTAATTAAGACCCCAAATCCCCTTTCCCAATGAACCCCCTGATTGGAGCCCCCAATTAACACCCTAAGTAAAAAGGTCACTAATTAACGAGCCCCCAATTAAAAGCCCCCCAATAATGACCCTCCCAATGCACCTCCAATTAATAATCCCCAATTAACAGCTCCAATTAACACCCCATTAAGATCCTCCAATAACCCCCAACAACCCCCCAATTAATAGCCTCTAATTAACACTCCCCAATTAACACTCCCCCTAATTAATAATCCTAATAGAGACCCCTAATTATCAGCCTCTAATTAACGGCCACTAATAGAAATCCTCAGTTAATAACCCGCTAATTAATACGCCCTAATAGAGACCCCTCTAATTAATAGGCCCCAATTAATGGGCACTAATTAACTAATTAACCCCCTAAATTAACATCCCCCTGATTAATTAGCCTTTAATTAACGCCCCCGAGACCCCTCCCCAGAATTCCCCCCCATAGATCCCCTAAAATTAACATTCTCCCTTAATTAACCCCCAATCAACCCCTCAAATTAATAACTCCCTATTAATTAACCATTAATTCCCCCCCTAATTTGCCTCCCCGGAATTCCTCCCCCCAAATTATCTCCCTCTTAACGAACCCCCCAATTAACACCCTAAATAAATAAATTCCTCCAGATTAATTAACCTTTAATTAAGGTTAATTAACCCCCAGAGACACCTCAAATTGCCCCCCCCGACTGGAATTACCCCCCCACCTCTGGAATTACCCCCCCTGGAATTACCCTCCGAATAACCCCCCAAATTAACCCTCCCCATTCATTAACCCCTCGAATTAATTCCTCCAGATTAATTAGCCTTTAATTAAGGTTAATTAACCCCAGACACACCTCAAACCGCCCCCCCCCCCGGAATTACCCCCCTTGGAATGGAATTACCCACCCGGAATTACCCCCTAAATTAACCTCCCCCGCATTAATTACCCCCCTAAATCACCCCCCTCCCCTAATTAACCCCCTTAATTACCCCCCGGACACCCCCCGTGTCCCCTCCCCCCCCTCCATGACCCACATCTCCCCCAGGGGGGGGCAAATCCCGCCCTGATCCCCCCCCCTAATCCCGGACAGATGGTGCCTCCCCCCCCCCATCCCCCCTTCCCTTCCCATCCCCCCCCCTCTGGAATCCCGGATCCTCTTTTTTTTGGGAAGGGGGGGATTTTTTGGGGGCTCCCGGAATTCTGGATCCCCCCCCCCCCCCAATTCCAGGATTCCCCTGAATCCCGGGATTTCCTCTTCCTCTCTGGAATCCGGATCCTTTTTTTTTAGGGAAGGGGGGGGGATTTTTTGGGGGCTCCCGGAATTCTGGATCCACCCCCCCGGAATTCCAGGACTCCCCAAATCCCGGGATTTCCTCTCCCCCCTCCCCGGGACGGATCCAAGGTCGAGTGAAGGGGACGGAGGAATTTTCCAGGCTCGGCCTTGGCAGGATTCGGGAATTGGGGGGGGGAGGGAGGGGAAGGGGGGGAGGGGGGGCTGGGAGGGCAGGAAGCGCCACCCCCTCCCCCCTTTAGCCCCGCCCCCCTCACAGTGGGGACCCCAAATGGGGCCGTTTTGGACCCCCCAGCCCCCAACTGGGACATCCCAGCCCCAAACTGGGATCTCAGTGATCCAAACTGGGACATTCCAACCCTAAACTGGGACATTTCACCCCCAAACTGGGATCTCAATGATCCCAAACTGGGACATCCCACCCCCAAACTGGATCTCAGTGACCCCAAACTGGGACATCCCACAATCCCCCCCCAGTGACCCCAAACTGGGACATTCCAGCCCCAAACTGGGATCTCAGTGACCCCAAACTGGGACATCCCACAATTCCTCCCCCCCCCCGTTATCCCAAACTGGGGTCCCAGTGATCCCAAACTGGGACATCCCAACCCCAAATTGGGACATTTCACCCCCAAACTGGGACATCCCAGCCCCAAACCCAAACTGGGACATCCCACCCCCCAAACTGGGATCTCAGTGACCCCAAACTGGAACATCCCAGCCCGAACTGGGATCCCAGTGACCCCAAACTGGGACATCCCACCCCCAAACTGGGATCCAGTGACCCCAAACTGGGACGTTCCCCTCCCCCCCTCCCCAAACCGCCCCTCCCCCAACCACTGCGGGGGTGGGGGAGGGGCCACCGTAAAAAACCCCTTTATTTGTATAAAAAAGCCTTTTAAAAACCCGCGGGGGGCGTGGCCAAGCGGCGGGGGCGTGGCCGGGGTGAGTGACATCATGCAGGGACCCGCGTGGGCGGGGCCAGAGCGCCACGAGCGGGGGCGTGGCCCTTCCCGGGGGGGGTGGGCTAATTCATAGGGGGAGTGGTTAAAATGTGAGGGGGTGTGGCTAAAAACGCTGGAGGCGTGGCTAAAATGCTGGGCGTGGACAAGGGTGGGGCTGAGGGCGTGGCTTAGCCCGGGGGGTGTGGCTAAAGCAGCAGGGGCGGGGCTAAAATCGGGGTGATGCTACAAATATGGCGTGGCTACAGCTATGGGAGGGGCTACAAAGGGCAGAACAGCCAATGGGGGACAAGGGGTGGGTGGGCGTGTCCGGAGGGCAGGGGGCGTGTCCTCCGGGTGGGCGGGGTCAGTCGGAGTCCCCCTGTTCCACCTTGAGCAGCAGCTTCTTCCCGCGGGGCACCGGCCCCTCCCCCCGCGGGCCACGCCCCTTCGAGCTGGGGGGGGGGGGAAAGGGGGGGTCAGGGACCCCCAGACTGCCCCCAAAATCCAAAATCCCCAAAAATCCCCTGGGAGGGACCCCCAAAGTCCCCTAAATCCTCTCAAAAGGAACCCAAACTACCCCTAAAAACCTCAAACCCCCCCAAATCCTCTCAAAGAGACCCCCAGACCCCCCCCAAAATCCCCAATCCCCCCCAAATCCCCTCAAAAGGAGCCCCAAACTCCCCCCAAAAACCCCAAACTCCCCAAATCCCCTCGAAGGGACCCCCAGACTCCCCCAAACCCCTCCCAAGGTACCCCCAGACCCCCCACCCACCACCCAAAGGACCCCCAGACCCCCCCTCTGCCCCTCCCAAAGCACCCCCAACCCCCGGGGACCCCCAGACACCCCCCCAACCCCCCAAACGCCCCTCGAGACCTCTCCATCCCCTCAAAGGGACCCAAACCCCCCCAGAGGGACCCTCAGACCCCCCCAAGCCCCCCCAGAGAGAACCCCAGACCCCCAAAACCCCCCAGAACTACCCTCAGACCCCCCCAAATGGACCCCCAGACCCCCCCAAACCACCTCAAATCCCCCAAAGGAGGCCCAGACCCCCCCGCCCCACCCCCGAGGGACCCCCAACCCCCTCAAACAGACCCCCCCAAACTCCCAACCCCCCCAGACCCCCCCAAACCCCCCCAGCCCCCCCAGACTCACGGCCTGGCCACTGCCCCTCCCCCCTGGGTGGCCTCCAGGGCCTCGTTGAGCATCTTGAACATCTCGAAGCGCTCCCGGCCCCGGATCTGACCCCCCCCAAAAAAAATAGGGGGTCAGGGGGGTGCTGGGGGGGTCAAACACCCTCTCAGGGACCCCCTCCCCCAGAAAAAGGGGTTATGGGGGGTCCTGGGGGGGACAAAACCTCTCTCAGGACTCCCTTCCCCAAAAAAAGGGGGTCAGGGGGGTGCTGGGGGGACAAAACCCTACTCAGGGACCCCCTCCCCCAAAAAAGGGGTTATGGGGGGGACAAAACCTCTCTCAGGGACCCCCTCCCCCAGAAAAAGGGTTATGGGGGGACAAAACCTGCTCTCAGGGACCCCCTTCCCCAAAAAAAGGGGGTCAGGGGGTCCTGGGGGGGTCAAACACACCCCTAGGGACCCCCTCCCCCCAGAAAAAGGGTTATGGGGGGTCCTGGGGGGGACAAAACCTCTCTCAGGGACTCCCTTCCCCAAAAAAAGGGGTTATGGGGGGGCCAAACCCCCTCTCAGGGACCCCTTTCCCCAAAAAAAGGAGGTCAGGGCGTGCTGGGGGGGACAAACACCCCCTCAGAGACCCCCTCCCCCCAAAAAGGGGTTATGGGGGGTCCTGGGGGGGACAAAACCTCTCTCAGGGACTCCCTTCCCCAAAAAAAGGGGTTATGGGGGGGCCAAACCCCCTCTCAGGGACCCCTTTCCCCAAAAAAAGGGGGTCAGGGCGTGCTGGGGGGGACAAACACCCCCTCAGAGACCCCCTCCCCCCAAAAAGGGGTTCTGGAGGGTCCTGGGGGGTCTTGGGGGGGCCAAACACCCCCTCAGGGACCCCCTCCCCCAAAAAAGGGGGGTCAGGGGGGTCCTGGGGGGTCCAACACCCCCCTCAAAGCCCTTCTGCCCCCCCCAAATCAACACATTGACCCCCCCCAACTCCCCCTGGGACCCCAAAATCCCCCCCTTTGCCCCCCAGACCCCCTGAAATCCCCCCTAAACCCCCAAAATCCCCTCTAATGCCCCCAACCCCCCCCTGGACCCCCAACCCCCCCCCGGACCCCCAAACCCCCCCTGGACCCCCCAAAACCCGCCCTGGACCCCCCCCAGGCCCAGACCTGCAGGTAGAAGGTCTCGGGGTCGGGGTTCAGGACCCTCTTCTTGGAGCTCTCGGGGCTTCACTCGGGGGGGCAGGGCTGGGGGGGGGGGCAGGGGGGGCTCAGGCACCTGGGGGGACCCCCCCAAAGGCCCCAAGTGTTTGGGGGACCCCCAGGAACCCCCCAAGTGTTTGGGGGACCCTCAGGGACTCCCCAATTGTTTGAGGGACTCTGGGACCCCCCCAATTGTTTGAGGGACCCCCAGGACCCCCCCCAATTGTTTAAAAGACCCCCAGGGACCCCCTCAATTCTTTGGGGGACTCTGGGACCCCCCCCCATGGTCCCAATTTTTTAGGGACCCCCCCAAAAGTGTCTGAGCCCCAGCCCCTCCCCAGGCCCCACCCACCCCTCTCTCAGCCCCACCCCCTCCTCAGGCCCCACCCACATTTCTCCAGCCCCACCCCCTCCAAAGGCCCACCCCCTCCAGCCCCACCCCCTTCCCAGGCCCCACCCCTCACCTCTCTTGGTCCCACCCCCTCTCCAGTCCCACCCCCTCCTCAGGCCCCACCCACCCCTCTCCAGCCCCCCCAGGCCCCACCCTCACCTCTCCAGCCCCACCCCCTCCCAGGCCCCACCCACTTCTCTCAGCCCCACCCCCTCCCCAGCCCCCACCCACCCTCCCAGGCCCACCCACCCCTCTCAGCCCCGCCCCCTCCCCAGGCCCCGCCCCTCACCTCTCTTGGCCCCGCCCCTGGCCCCGCCCCTCTTGCGGTGATTCTCCTCCTCGATGCGTCGATCCCGCCCGGGCAGGCGCAGACCCGAACCTCGAAACAGCGCCGGCCCAGCAGCTGCCCCTGAGGGGAGAGGGACCCTCAGACCCCCACAGGGACCCCCAAACCACCCCAGGGACCCCCAACCATCCCTGAGACCCCCAAACCACCCCTGAGACCCCCAAACCACCCCAGGGACCCCCAAACCATCCTGAGACCCCCAAACCATCCCTGAGACCCCCAAACCACCCCTGAGACCCCCAAACCACCCCAGGGACCCCCAAACCATCCCTGAGACCCCCAAACCACCCCTGAGACCCCCAAACCCAGCAGCTGCCCCCTGAGGGGAGAGGGATCCTCAGACCCCTGAGACCACCCAGGGACCCCCAAACCACCCCAGGGACCCCCAAACCATCCCTGAGACCCCCAAACCATCCCTGAGACCCCCAAACCACCCCTGAGACCCCCAAACCCAGCAGCTGCCCCCTGAGGGGAGAGGGACCCTCAGACCCCCTGAGACCACCCAGGGACCCCCCAACCACCCCAGGGACCCCCAAACCATCCCTGAGACCCCCAAACCATCCCTGAGACCCCCAAACCACCCCTGAGACCCCCAAACCCAGCAGCTGCCCCCTGAGGGGAGAGGACCCTCAGACCCCCTGAGACCACCCAGGGACCCCCAAACCACCCCAGGGACCCCCAAACCATCCCTGAGACCCCCAAACCACCCTGAGACCCCCAGACCATCCCTGAGACCCCCAAACCCAGCAGCTGCCCCCTGAGGGGAGAGGGACCCTGAGACCCCCTGAGACCACCCCAAACCATCCCTGAGACCCCCTGAGACCCCCTCAAACCCAGCAGCTGCCCCCTGAGGGACAGGGACCCTGAGACCCCCTGAGACCCCCTGAGACCACCCCAGGGACCCCCCCAAACCACCCTGAGACCCCCAAACCCAGCAGCTGCCCCCTGAGGGGAGAGGGACCCCTGAGACCCCCTGAGACCCCTGAGACCACCCCAGGGACCCCCCCAAACCACCCCTGAGACCCCCTCAAACCCAGCAGCTGCCCCCTGAGGGACAGGGACCCTGAGACCCCCAAACCACCCCTGAGACCCCCAAACCACTCCTGAGACCCCCCCAAACCCAGCAGCTGCCCCCTGAGGAACAGAGACCCCCATGAGACCCCCTGAGACCACCATAGACCCCCAAACCATCCCTGGGACCCCCAAACTCGGGGTTTGGGGGCAAAAATTCCCAGTTTTTTAGGGCAAAAATGAGATTTTTGGGGCAGGAATTCCCAGATTTTTGGGGCAGGTGTTCCCAGATTTTCGGAGCAGGTATTCCCAAATTTCTGGGGCAGGTATTCCAGATTTTTGGGGCAGGCATTCCCAACATTTTGCGGAAGGGATTCCCAATGTTTTTAGAACAAATATGAGACTTTGGGGTGGAGTTTGGGGGCAAAAATTCCAGTGTTTTAGGGCAAAAATGAGATTTTTGGGGCATGTATTCCCAGGATTTTGGGGCAAGAATTCCCAATTTTTTTAGAATAAACACGAGACTTTAGGGCAAAAAATCCCATTTTTTTAGGGCAAAAATGAGATTTTTGGGGCAGGTATTCCCAGGATTTTGGGGCAGGGATTCCAGATTTTTGGGGCAGGTGTTCCCAGATTTTTGGGGCAGGTATTCCCAAATTTCTGGGGCAGGTATTCCAGATTTTTGGGGCAGGTGTTCCCAGCATTTTGGGGCAGGGATTCCCAATTTTTTTAGAATAAACACGAGACTTTAGGGCAAAAAATCCCATTTTTTTAGGGCAAAAATGAGATTTTTGGGGCAGGTAT